>NC_133309.1:21922950-22074133 GCF_012295235.1 Primulina huaijiensis | reverse complement strand
ATTATTTATTATAATTTTTAATAATTAATTTAATTCGAATGAAAAATATAAAAATATAAATATTTATAAGATATGGTAATTATTAAATATTTTGTATTATTTGATTGGGTGATTGAAAAATTAGATATATGAGAAGATTGAAAGGAGAAAATTAAGGAGAATAAAAATAGTAGTCTTTCATCAATACACCAATAAGAGATTTAACTTTAGCATATAATATTTATAAAACTTACGCTAAATTATAATATTTTCATTCTATTCCTAAATTTACATTGTTTATTTTCTATTTAAGCTATTATTATTAATTGAATTTCAATCACAACATAAAAATACAATATTAATATATTATACAAGTAATTATTAATGCTTGCTTGTAAGGTTGAAATTTTATATATCATGATATAAGATTTGTTATGCATCTTAGTATCGATAAATTCGCTAAAAATTTATTGATTTATATTTTAATTCCCGTTTTCACAAAATTCTGGTTTCACCCCAGACTTTGTGTATTCGTTTGCATGAATTTATTGTTCCTCCTTTTTCGAAGGCCCGTAACATGTCAGACATTGTAGGACCGAGTGCTTATCGCTTTACCAAAATCTATAGATGGTGCCAATGGTGCAACTCAAGTATTTTAAACTGTACAACAGCTCAAGCACCACGGTTCGATCGCTCTACTAAGTAAGGATAATTATTGCACCCAACAAACATGAAAGTGAATGTTAATTTAAAAAGATGGTAATATTTATATATTTCAATAAACATGTTTATTCCCCACGATACTGATAAAAATAACTTAAAATAATTTGTTAATGAACATATTGTCAGGAATCCAAAAACATAAGTCAAATGTCAACTTTGACACTCAATTTTCAGTGACTACCAAAATATCTCGACAACTCACAATTTGTGGACAAGATAGTAGCATCACAATTTTAAAATCAAGATGATATTCTCTCATTTATATGAGAAATTCATGATTGAAAATCGATAATATTAGATATATAAATTTAATATAAAATCGTGCGGGCTTATTTAGACCCATCTTTAAATGAGTTGACAAAATTTCAATCCAACCCACTTAAATTATTTGAGTTTTTACTAAGCACATAATTTTAAATGTGATCAATTAACCAAATAATTATTATACTCTGTATACAACAATAAATATATTAATACATTTGAAGATAAAAAAAAGTAATGTATCGACAACAATAAAAAAAATGTTAGAATTAACACTATGATTATTTAATGTCAATATTAAATTTAACATCTTACTAGTAGAATTTAATGATGAGTAAGAATGTATTAATTCAACTTTCAATTTGGGTTTCTGGATTTTGTACATTCTATGTATTTTTTCTGATTTTTCTTTTATTTTAAAATATAAATTATCAAATAGATGAAAATGATTTTTTTCTCTACTACTTATGTGGAATATCAAGTATATACTATATATGATAAAGTAAAATGTTATTTGCATAAACTTATTTGTTGGGTACAATAATTGATCATGTTGGGTAAAGCAATTGAAATGTTGCGCTTGAGCTGCTGTACTATTTAAGATATTTGAGTTGCACTGTTACCATCATCTATAGCTTTTGGTAGAATAGTAAACGCTCGATCCTAGAATTGGTATCAGAGACAAAGTAACGAGTTTGATTTTCACTGATTGTAATTGGAGCAATTATTCGGAGAGAAATTGTTGGGTACAATAATTCTTCCTACTGAGTAGGCGCTTGAGCTACTGTATAGTTTAAAAGATTTGACTTGCATCATTACCATCAATTATAGCTTTTGGAATAAGCGACAAACGCTCGATCTTACATTATTCGATTGTAAAACTAGAAGAAACAAATTGCACCAACTTTTAGTTTTGAATTGGTCCCTGACATGTTACTCGATTTTTAAATTTAGAAGCGTTCTCCAGTTTTCAGATATTGTTGTAGATTAAATTATAATGATTATTTTCAAACTGAAGAAATACACAATAAAACTCGTGTAAGTATTATTAACAAAAACATTTAAATGAAATATTGGATTTGTCGATCATAAAAATAAGAAATAAACAAAGTTTGATCCTTCAGCTATAAATGAGATATTTAAAGAGATTTATAATCGTCACAATAAAACATTACACCTACATGCATTTATCACTGTATTTTACAACTAAAAAGTGAAAAAAAAAATTCCACCTATTATTTTATATCATATTTAAAATAATTATAAATCCAAATTTTCATTATTTTGAGTTGGTATTTGTTATGAAAAATCATTGTGAATAAATTAAATTTGAAAATTCTTATATTTATGTATATCACAGCTTTATATATCAGCCTAAATCTAGGTAATAAAAAAAACTACAAAATGAATGTATTTATCTTTAATGCACACAAATTATATACTAAAGATATATGCCGATTAAGACAACGAAGTAGAGTATATATTCACATATAATAAAATATATAGACAAGAAAACAATAAATAAAAATATTTTTCTTGACATGAATATATTTTTTTGTTTTTAAACTTTTTTTCAGTGAGATGTAGAAGATAAAAGAGAAAAATATTAACTCTTTTGAGTTACAAAAAAAAAAAGAAATGAAATAAGAAGTGTTGTTTTCAATTCATTTTCCAAATTAAATGCATTATACTATAAAGTTTATTATTCAAATTTTATAAATGCAATGAATTTTTCTCAAAATAAGGGTACACAAATTATCCCGTGAAGATATTTAAACAACTAAGAAAATTAAAGATATTATTTTGTAGAGATAATACCAATATGACATTAGAACTTTAATTGTATACTTATGAGTTAATATGAAATATTAAAATAGGTGTCATAATAATTAGTAAAAAGTTAATTTATTGTCAACAATATTATTATTATAAATTGCAAATAAATGCAACATTAAATCAATATTTTTTATATCAGTACGTCAATACTTTTTATGTGATATATTGTTATAATAATATGCAGTTTATATGCTATCAAGTATAAGTGTCTAATAAATTAAAAGTGACTAGAAAAATAGAAACATCCAATAACAATTATTGTCTGATTACATTAAAGAGAATAATAGCCAACAACATTGTAAATAAAAAAATTGCAGATCATTGATCGACCAAAAAATTTTAACAATTGAAGATTATAATAAAATATATGTATTTGTTGAGAGAATATGAAAAATAACAAAAGAAAACGATATGATAAAAAAGATATGAGAAAAAATTGAGTAGTCCAAATATTTTTAAAAAAATTAACCAAATATGTTTTTTTCCAAATTAGTTACATATGCGTGATTAACATGAATTTTCAAAATTTACAATACTATTATATATATAAACAGAGTTTTTTTTTCATATTTAAAATGTTTTTACAAAAATATTTTGTTATGAAAGTAAATATTTATCAATTTTTATGTATTCACCTACCACACTAAATATTTCAAAACAAATAGGAAATAAATATTTAATTAAATGTAAGCATTTTCAATTTCTTTTTAGAATTCAGATTTGTGAAAATATAAACTGTATTTAAATATCTGCATTGAGTATCTGCGTTGATTATATCATTTCATTTAATTTCTATTCTAATTTTGAATTTTGTGTTACTTTTATATATTAAATCTCACCACTCTCTATAATATTAAAAAAAATATAAACTTTTTCTTATATAATATTACAATTTTCAATTTTTAAAAAAGTTTCATCGTAAATTTTTGGTATATTAATTATTTTTAAATTTTTATTATTATATATCTTAATTAAAATTTAAATTTTAATATAAATGTTTTTTAATATGTCTTCGAAAATAATTAAAAAATTTTAAACAAATGTATTTATCTAATAAATTAAAAAATATTTATTTATTATTTAAAATTTCGATAAACAAAATAATATATGATCTTTTAAAATATTTTTTTAATTCTTTTTATTAGTAACAATAATGTTCAACCAAAATACTAAAATGTTAATTCAAATGAAGTTACCTCAAATGACATAAAAAAAATTTATATAATAATATTTAAAATTCAAATATTATATCAATAATTTTAAATAATTATTCAAAAACTAATACTTATTAATTTTCCTCGTTACATACATAAAATAATATTTCGTGGTGAAATGCTGGTCCAATAAAAAGAGTAGTAGAGTCGATGTTGACTAAAACTGCATAAAAATGGATAAAGAAACTTGCCTTCATCTCAAGTGTCCTCTTCATTCTTCATGGTTGACTTCCCTGCATCTTTTGTAAGCTATTGAAGGCCCTTCCTGTGTGTGACTGTGTGTCATCCATTTACATTCGGAGTAACATCTTTGCCGATCAAAATATGGGTGGGAAGTTAGCAATTGATCATCGTTTACTTTGCACTTCAAAGGTACGAGGAATATTGCTAGTGGTCGTTGCAGTATGGTGCATCTGGCTCGTTGGGATTGCGCCGTTTACTCGAAAGAAGAAGAACTTCTTAACCAAGAATGAAGAGCTCGGCCTAACTCCTCAGATGGGGTGAGATTAGTTGTCATACCATTGTCCCACATCAAAAAAATCAAAAATTTAAAATGAGTTTATAATGGCTTACAATGAACTTCTATAGCAATTTGGGTTAATCATTTTCGTAAAGCGACGACGAATACGAAGTAGTTGTTATAGGGACTCATTGTAAAGTCACGCAAGCGCGGGCCCGGGCTTGGGACGTGACAAAATGGTATCAGAGCCGGTCACGGCATGGAACACCTGGAAATAAGTGCTATGCAGAGCAAAGTGCTACGTGCATGAGAGCCACCTCTTGAATCTGCGGGGCACAGTGCTACACGACGGGAGCCAACTCTTGAACCTGTAGGGGCCACCTCTAGATTCTCGGTGCTGGTGGATCGAGGGGTCAGGCCGCGACGAGGACGTCGCGTTCTGAAGGAGGGGTGATTGTGATACCCTTGTCCCACATCAAAAAAATCAAAGATTTAAAATGAGTTTATAATGGCTTACAATGGACTTCTATAGCAACTTGGGTTAATCATTTTCGTAAAGCGAGACGAATACGAAGTAGTTGCTATATGGGCTCATTGTAAAGTCACGCAAGCGCGGGCCCGGGCTCGGGGCGTGACATTAGTTCTTCGAAATTCGTCGAAAACGAGGAGATTTTTGCCACTCAATATCACAAAGATAGGGGGTAGCTTGTATATTTGTCTGGATTCAATGTTTTCTATTGTTATTGTAATGATGAATTCTTCTTCAGATGGAACAGCTGGAATCATTTCAAGTGTGACATTAAGGAAACACTGATTAGAGAAATGGGTGACTCCATTTCTTGAATCTTGAATCAATAATGGATCATAAATGTTATGGTCCAAAAAGAGTTTTATGTTACATGTTTCTTTTGACAGCGGATTCCGTGGTGTCAAACGGGCTTGCTGCTCTAGGATATGAATATATAAATCTTGGTATGTTAACATCGAATGAGCTTCGATTATTCATGTAACATGCTATTTCTTGGTGATGATTTCCTTTGTGATTTCAGATGATTGCTGGGCTGAACTGAATAGAGATTCTCTGGGGAATTTGGTTCCAAAGGCATCTACATTCCCTTCCGGGATCAAAGCACTGGCGGATTNCATATGACGGCACAAGCAAGCTAATATAAATGACAGGGTGTAGATTACTTGAAGTATGACAACTGTAACCATGATGGTACCAGCCCCAAAGAAAGGTGAAATTTTCACTTGTTCAATTGAAGTTTAATAAAATTTTCTTATTATAAATGGCTCATCTAAGGGTGATTTATGGCTCGGCGAAGTAGATATCCTGTTATGGCAAAGGCTTTAATGAGTTCGGGGAGGTCCATCTTCTTCTCCCTCTGTGAATGGTAAGTTATGATTCATATGACAGCAATGGATGACTATTAATATGGAAGTTTCTCTGATATTACTTAGTTATAGCATGACAACAGGAAGAAACTAAGTCGTTTGGCCATGAGGCCTAAGAAACGACATGGAGAAATGCCGATTTAGGTGAAAAATAGGAAACATTCATATTAAATTTGCGAAAGTCTTGTTAAAGATAGATTTTTATAGTATCTTTGATTGATTTCTTGAATTCACACTTGTGATACCATGAGATACCAATAGTTTATAGCAATAAGAGGTGACAATTTTCATGGACTTACTTAGAACAGAACTTATATATCTTCGAACTCCAAATCGCAGGGGACGAGAAGATCCTGCAACCTGGGCCAAATCTCTAGGGAACAGTTGGAGAACAACTGGAGACATTAAAGATATCTGGGAGAGGTGAACAAACTGTTTTCTTGTTACGCTTTCAACTCCCACTTAATTATTTTCATTGCCCTCTATTATGCATAATTACTCAAGAAAGCATAATGGACCTGAGTCATTGCAGATGGTAAATCAATAACATTTTCTGTGATTTAATACTTGTGCTTTTATAGCATGACTTCTCGGGCAGATCTTAACGACAAATGGGCGTCATATGCTGCACCGGGTGGATGGAATGGTAAAGTTACGCTCAACCCCTAAGTTGTGTCATATGGCATTCAATACTAGGAAACTAAAACCAATAATGTATAAAATTGTTTCCTTTGTCATGATTCCAAACAAGTAATTAGAATTATATGGTAACTATGTATTTCATACAAAGTGGGGAAACACGAACTACATTTATCCTAACAAGAATCTTGAAGTTCTGACTGCATGATTTTGGTAGATCCTGATTGGAAATGGCGGCATGACAACCGAAGAATATCGATCACATTTCAGCATATGGGCATTAATGAAAGTAAGTGACAACACTAGCCACCTAGTCCACAAAACAAGGATAAGTTGCACTAAATGGACATTCTTGATATATTGTTTTGGCATTAGGCGCCTCTTTTGATCGGCTGTGATATTCGGTCAATGGACAATGTAACTCGTTCAATTCTAGGCAATGAAGAGGTTATTGCAGTCAACCAGGGTGAGTAATGGAGAAAACTAGTTGGAGGATATTGCTTTGCTTTGTCTGAGAAATCAAACATCAGTATTGACAATTATTTGGCATATTTTGCAGATAAACTTGGTGTTCAAGGGAAGAAGATCAAGAAAGATGGAGACTTAGAGGTTAGAACATGTCACACCCCATCCCATATGTGAACCACTCAATCAAGTTTTATTAATCATATCTCTTTGCAAAGAGAAACAAAAAGGACACCTTTTTTGGGCCCAAAAATGTAATTTTCTCGGCATAAAAGTCTTAGTCTCGAGCCAAGCCGGAGCCTCATTTCATTCTCTACAGAGGAATGAGTGCACTGAAAAATCAGACAAGTTGCTCCCTCGCTTCGCAGTGGCGGCATCTATCTTTTAAGTTCAACTAAGTCATTTCCTAAGACGGCTACGACCCTGATTTGAATGATCTAGCTTATAAGTAAGTAGCTTCTCAAAAGGGTTCAAATTAACAAATTGAGTTGATTATGAATGTAGGTATGGGGAGGAGCTCTG
The DNA here is from genome assembly GCF_012295235.1 of Primulina huaijiensis. Lineage (NCBI taxonomy): Eukaryota > Viridiplantae > Streptophyta > Magnoliopsida > Lamiales > Gesneriaceae > Primulina > Primulina huaijiensis. Next base: position 22,066,639 of record NC_133309.1, on the reverse strand, counting down.
AGTGGGAATAGAGTGGCAGTTGTTCTGTGGAACAGAGGATCTTCTGAATCCACCATTGCAGCTTACTGGTCGGACAGACTCGATCCATCAACTGATGTTGATGCAAGAGATTTATGGGATGTAAGAATCAAACATCATTTTCATTATTCTTTCTATTTTTATTTCTTTTATATAAATAAAAAGAAAAATAAGACATAACCATGTTTTTTTGCCTGTGCAGCATTCAACAAGCTCAGCGAAAGGAAAAATCTCGGCTAGCGTAGCTTCCCACGACGGTAGAATGTATGTTTTGTCTCGAAAATGAAATACGGAGGAGTATTGGGTTTAAATTGCAAATATAGGTCCTCCTTTGTTACGATTGAATCACGCAAAAGTAACAAATTTTGTTTGTGTTGTATTAATTAATGATATTAAAAATATGGAGTTACTCTTTTCTCTGTCTCAAGTAACTTAGCAGCGTAGAGTACTTCATCCAAATACTAAGCAAAACTTCGGGTATCCTTGATTTTTACAAGGCTCATTATACCAGTATTCAACATGAAAAAATGGAGGAAATTATGATTCCTTGTATAATATCAGATCAATCACATGCCAAGGACCAAGAAAACTCGTGTAATATCTAAGTCATTCATTGCTAAAAAAAAAACACCGAGGTTGGTGCTATACAAGTTTGATGGAGAATCTCTTAAGATCAAAGGCTTTTCTTTTGCGCCATTCACTATTCAAGAAGCTGAATTTGAACAACTCGATCTCAAAGCGGGCCAGCCAGCAATTGCATTTCGGATCTTAAACTTCATCCTCATGGTGCCCTCATTCTCTCCACGAAATTTCGGCCCTTCTCTTCGATGTGACGCCTCCTCACCTCAAGTTTTTCCCCCATTTTCTTACCTAACCCAACCATTCGCTCTTTTGTACCAATTCTTCTAGGTCTTGTATCATCTTCTTCTGTGTTATGAATATGTTGTCCCTCTAAAAACTCATGCGATTGGGAAGTAAGAGCATCCGGCTTATCTACTATGCTCTGAGGAACAAAACCTTGCAGTCTATCATTTTTAACTAGAGGGGCTTTAACTTCTTCGTAAGAACTATCTTTCGCTGTCAAGTCGTGCATGGAGCTTGATGAAGCTGCAAGAGGTTCCACATATTTACTAGTTGTTGCTGGGACATGACCAACATTTTTTGATTTTTCCATGTTGGTTTCTGATCTAGGGGGAATTCCATGATTGGCTTCTACGTTGTGTGTTGCTTCCCCAGATTGGAAGCTCGGTACTTCTCGTTTTGTGCTATTAGTAACAGAATCTTTATACCAAATGAATGGAGCGACATTCCTAGGGACCCAGTCATCTTTCTCGGCTAACATCCAAGGAATACCAAGACTCTCACGGTTAGGAAGAACCAAGGTTTCACGAATAGCCACCTGAAAGAAAGATGCGGGGATCAGTTTCGGATTCCTGATGATCGTGGATAAACAAACTAATCCAGGGAAAGCTAAATCCCATTATTTTAGTGATGCATATATAAAATCAAGAAAAGTGCTCAGTGGCAAACAAGCGCAAGACATATACATATTGATGCATAAATCTCCATGATTTTGCTCAGATCAAGATGAAATATGTAATAAGACCGAATCTTTGCCACTTTACCAAAAGCTATACCTGGTGGTAATTGTGCAACTCAAATATTTAAAATCATACATACCACGTTTCGATTGATCTACCCAGCAGAGACAATTATTGCACCCAACAATCTCCTCCCAATAATTGCACTTTTTGCAATCAATGAGAATCAAACCCGTGAATTTGGCTCTAATATCAATTGTAGAACCGAGTGTTAATGCTTTACCAAAAGTTATAGCAAATGGTAATTGTGCATTCAAATACTTTAAATCGTACAACAGCTCAAACACCACGTTTCGATTGCTCTACCCAGCAGAGATAATTATTGCACCAAACAGTGTATTTCAAACGGTTTGGAGATTCAACATATGCTACTAGAACAAGAATAATGCTATGACTTCAACTCTTAGATTGGGTGGAGAACATGTACTTGAAAAGGAATGTCAAATTTCAAGTGGTACGGATTACGGTTTGGATGAAAGATCATGGTAGATATTGCCAAGATGACCAATTCAATTCCATAACAACATCATGTACAGTTCATTACCGTTCCATGCATATTTTTGTCAAACAAATGAAATGTAAAAAATAGCAAAACATATATTATTGCAACTATTATCCAAATTATTTATTTACGCTATCGAACCATTAAACATCAAATGTAGTGAAGTATGAGTGCTGAAACAATTTAAAAAATACATCTGTATAATTCCTAAAAGATATCAATTAATGAACTCCAACACCCATGAAAATATTTCATTTCCATGCTGGTGTTGCTTACAGTGTAAATCTAATGTATATTCAATGATATTAATATAAGAAAAACTGCTCGTTTGGCTAAGTGTATTGACGAGACGGAACAAAATCATATAATATTTCATCTTGGGAATCACGTATTATCAATATCACTGAAAACTCAATAATCATGTTGATTAATCAATTTACCACTTGTGAAAAAAGAATGAAAATTCAGGTGTTGATACATGAGGGTAATAAATCTATGGTTTTTTTCTAAATCTTTCCCGTGTTCATTTATCATATTTTGTATATACTACCCATTTATTCGTCATTCCACGCCAGATATAAGGTCCATCTCACTGCCTTTTCCCATTCCATGCCAAAATGAGCAACAGAGCCAAAAGGCACTACGTGATGTTTAAAAAAAGTAAAAAAAGTAAGTGGCCCTCGAGCAAAATATAATTTTAAATGAAATATGAACAACCATATGTATAACAAGTGGAACGTTTAGGTTTTTGGATTTGGATAAATAGGTATGATAAGGAAATTGGAGAAACTATAAAAATAAGTGAGAAAGATAACCACAAGATATACGAAATAATACATTTATGGAAATAGTTATATACGTAGAGATAGACAATAAAGAAATATATTAGCAAACAAAAATCTGACCTTAAATCGACTAATCAGCAACAGATCAAGGTGCCCACTTGTGATTTTGCGCTCTCCAACAGAAGAATCCAAGTTAAAATCAATATCAGGCATAGATGTGAACCCAAACCAAATTTGATCTGACGGTGGAGGTTTCACGTACAGTCGCATGGTTCCACGAAGAGAAGAAATCTTGATCCTTAATGTGATAGGAACCTTCACCCAATAAAGAATAATCAAGATAGAGACGAAATTCCACATTTTGTTGCAATTCATGGCTTCGTAGAAACAAGCATTTGTGACACTATCCCCAAACTATGGAGGTTAAAGGAGCTAAATGACAACAGAATCGTCCAAAAGACCACATTTGTGCATCTCCTGGAATACCAAAACTACCAAAACCCACTCTCTCCACCCCCTTGCACTTCTAAATAGTAAAATAAAATTATTGGTCCACATATAACACTAACTCAATCCAACAGATGTTGCGGAAGGGGGATGAGATGAAAAGAAGAAAATGAAAAAACTAGAAGTAGTGCAATTTATCTCCATCAAACAGTTACTGTTGAATGGCATGCAATCAAGGTTTCTCGTGCAAGTGTGTTGGGGAGGCTCAAGAATATGGATTAGTTCAAAAGGCCAGCCAAAAGGCAAACATTAATGAATGATTTCTTTATTAAACACAAGATGGATGAAGTGAACAAATTGAGTCATATATCCTCTTGTAGAGCAGGCATACTTTTTAAATAAGACCATGACAGTCAATGAATATGATATAATCTGAAATCAATTTCTACTTTATTCTATTAGCACATATTTAGTGACTGATTAAAAAGGATTATAAATATTGGAACATGAATAGTTGGAATTTAAGCTATTATGATCAATCTGATCATCGAAATCTGGATATAATAAATTAAACAATTCTAAATTTTTAATAAACTTGCTCCATCACATTTTCACAATCTCTTTCGAGTTAAACGAAAACTTTATGGGGAAATTCAAATATTGCAAGTAGCCCAAAATTGAATTCCACCAAACCGAGGCACGCTGGACCAACAAATTCACCAAGTATACACTGCATGCTGAAATCTTAAGGAAGAGAAAATGCCTTGGCTACAGTCTAATGCTATGCATCTAAACATAATAGCAGGTCCGTTTTCAACATGAAATAGATTGATTGATGGATGAAACACCTACAGAAGAAAGGAGGCATTTACAGACCTGTGAGACCTGTCTGGCGATAGAATGCAGCATAGACTTCCATCTAGACGTTTGAGATGATACATTTTGAGTACTTTTGGGATTGTCATTCTCACCTGTGAATTTTTTAAGGTAATATAAATGACAAATGGTAATATAAATGACAAATGATGAGAAAAGTAAACAAAATACCTTTGACGAAAGCCCAAGACAATTATGATACAGTTTAAGGAAACAACATTTAACAAAACAGTTAATTCAGATGACAAAAAGATTATATTTCTTATTATGCTCCAAGTCAATTATGATACTGTCTATGGAAAAGACATTTAACAATTCAGCTCAGTTGACCTCTAGTACAGCACGAACCAACAATTGAGAAAAGGTGTAGGGTCTATAAATTATTTTAAACGCAGGGCTGGATTTTCAGGTACCCAAAAATTGTCCAATCAGCTGCTAGGCCACAACTAACAAACACAATAAAAACTCATGCTTCTTTCAAAAAATTTATGTGTCTCGATAATTTTGTAGTAACTATCAATATGGTCACAAGATAACTCAATTATCACCATTGTTCAGCATAGCATAGCATAGCACAACATATGATACAACACAAGTCAAACTGCACTGATTTAACAAAACCACCTGGCCCAGGTTTTGCTTCATCTTTTTGTTTTGTTTCATCCATCACGTCTTCAGAATGCTTCAGTTGTTCTCCAATACTTTCAAAATCTGCAAGGATACCAGATGTGACATCACCAACCTCATTCGTCTCCAACTGCATTTTTTCTCCTTCCAATTCCAGTTCTCGAACTTCAAGCCTTGTCTCAAAATTAAGAATTGTGCCTCCTAAATAATCTACATCAATTTCCAAGGCCCACATCTCAGTCATATTTGAGGGATGGACCCTCATCGCAAGAATTCGTGGAGGCAGAGTACCAGGATCCATAGCTGTACATGTGACTTCACCGATGTAATTGGGCATTCGCATGTTGGATAATGCTTTCTATAGCATTGCATGGTACAAAAATTAGTCAAATACACGAAACATACTCATACACTGATTTTAGCACCAGTGAATGAACTGCACGAATACATACCTTTCAAAGTAACGTCCTAATTTTTTGATGGAACAATTTTAAACTCATCATAAAAGAAAAACAAATAAGAACCCAAATATTTTCTGTTTTCAGAACTAAACTCCTTGCCACTCAAATCAACAGGTGTTCTTGTTGAATTAATGTAGAAAATATATTAAGTGTTTATGGAAAAGATTTTAATTGTCTATATTTTTGTAAATATCGATTGAGATAGAATTAGAAGATTTGATAGGATATTATATACTTTTAGAATGATACAATAATATTTTCTTGTTTCCTTAATTAATGAGATTGCTTCCTACTGTAATCTATAAATGATGTAACATCGTATTCATCAATAATATGCGGAATTCATTGTCTTCCTCTGCGTTTTTATGGTATCGAGAGCCTGAGGCTTTTTCACTCGGTTTTTTCACATCTGGTGCAACCATGTCGACGGATTCAAGAAAGTCCGATTCCTCTGATTCCTCGAAAGCGTCCGTCAGCAACAACACTCCAGCTCCGATTGCACCTCTGTCCGGGAGCAATCTTTCATCTCTTCATATTACAGCACACAAACTCGACAAAAGAACTACTTATAATGGGCACAATCGGTAAAGATTATTGTCTGTGGACGTGGAAAATAGGGTTACCTCACCGGAGACCTTCCTTCTCCCAAGCAAATTCGACCCATCTTATAAAATTTGGATGGCTGAAAATTCTATTGTGCTAGCGTGGCTGATCAACTCCATGGAACCACAGATAAGCCATCGCTATCTATGGCTGAAAAAGGCGTTGGACCTTTTTCTTGATGATCAATCCATGTTAAGTGCAGCACCAAATCCAGAAATAATCTTGAAAAAGAAAGGGTGTTTGATTTTCTGGCTGACCTTAATCGGATCCTAGACGATGTTCGTTGCAGCACTGTTGCTCATGATGCTTTCCCCTCTCCCGAAGATGCATTTGCAGAAGCTCGACGTGAGGAAGTTCACCGCAAGGTGATGCTTACTGATGATATCTATCCACCTCTGTCAGCCCCTGAAGCATCGGTCTTAGTGTCCAACAAACAGCCTGCACAAGGAACACGATCAAGCAAACGTCTTGGTGTGAACACTGTAACAAACCAGGCCATACAAAAGACAAGTGCTGGGACATCTATGGTAAACCATCTAATTGGCAACCTCGGAAAAAATCTGATGGTCGAGGATGTCACACTCAATCCAGCCAAGAGAACACTAGTCCAGCGGGTGTCTCTGCCCCATTTAGCAAATAGCAGATTGCTCAGATCAAGGAATACTGCGCTCATCACTTAGGGGTCGATAAATCCTCCATCCAGCTCCACGATCGGGTCATGCTCAGTTACTCAATCTGATAAAATTCATTCGTCTTCATTTACTCCTATTACAGACCCTTGGATCATTGATTCGGGGGCCTCGGATCATATGACAGGTGATTGTTTATTTTGTTCATATTTTCCTTGTTCTCGTCGAACCACTGTAAAAATTGCTGATGGGTCTTTAACTCTGGTTGCCAGCATCAATTATCTCCACATAATTCTCTCAAATCTGTTTTTCATGTCCCTGCTTTGAAATGCAATTTGATCTCTGTTAGCAAAACCACACTTGATATGGGACTCTACTACTTAGGATACTTCATTAGGCAGTCCACGGTCCTTGACGTCCCTTGTTACTTTTGCTTATTCCAATTATATTGATAGGAAAATAATGTCATGGCATTACAAACTTGGCCATCCTAGTTTTTCGTATTTAAAGCTAGTGTTCCATCTTTGTTTAGTAATAAAACTCCTAATTCATTCCAATGTTAAGTGTGTCAGTTAGCTAGGCGTACTCGTTCTTCTTTTTCTCCTACCCATATACTCCTTCTGCCCCATTTACTTTAATTCACGATGACATGTAGGGGCCATCACAAAGCACCACGTCCCATGAAAAAATGGTTTCTCACTTTCATTGATGATCATACACGGGTTATATGGGTTTATCTTCTTCGTGACAAACTTGAAACTAGCCAAACATTTAAAGCCTTTCACAAGATGATACAAACCCAATTCCAAACCAATATCTGCAGATAATGGAAAAGATTATTTTAACTCAACCTTAGGAAAATATTTGTTGGAACACGGAATTATACACCAAAGTTCATGTGTGGATACTCCCCAACAAAAAAGAGTTTCTGAAAGGAAGAACCGTCACCTCTTGGAAGTAGCTCGTGCCTTCATGTTTACCATGAACGTCCCAAAATATTTGTCGGGAGATGCCATCCTTACAGCTGCCTAACTCATAAATCGCCTTCCAAGTCGCTCACTCCTTTTTCAAATACCTCTCTCTCTCCTCCAAAATACATATCCACATATTTCCCGATCCCATAACCTACCTTTAAAAACATTTGGCTGCACAGTGTTTGTACACGTTCACGCTCATCGCAATAAACTTGATCCTCGAACTTTAAAAACCGTCTTCCTCAGGTACTTTCCAACTCAGAAAGTTATTGTTGTTATTGTCCTCGCACCAAAAAAACATGTCTCATGCAATGTAACCTTTTTCGAAGACACTCAACTTCACTTTAAGGGAGGAATAATCCTATTCATGATGAAGCTCGTTTTTCTTGGGACACTTTTCCCATACCTGATACTACAATCGATAACACAATTATTCCCACAATCATTTCTTCGTGTGATCACCCTCAAACCCATGATACTACAACTGCAAACAATTATTCCACTCCAAATCACAATGAAGAATCGGAAACAATGAGAGTTTCAAGGAGTCAACAAGAAATTCGAATGTACTCAATAAGAGTCAAACCTCAAGCTGATAGAGAACTTGTGAATCCTAGTTAAAGTCATGAAGAGGAACCGGTGGTAGATCATCAGCCTCTAGACAAATCAAGTATTGTTCTTGATCTTGACATACCAATTGCAGTAAGAAAAGGTGTAAGATTGTGTACCAAGCATCCTATCTCCAAGTTTGTGTCATATTATAATCTATAGCCTTAATTTCGTGATTTTACTTTGAAAATAACCGATATATTGATTCCCAGGTCTATCACGGAGACATTATCCACCCCTCAGTGGAAAATAGTAGTTCTCGAAGAAATGTGTGCCTTGAAACAAAACTATCTGGAGTTTGGTACAATTACCTCCAGGAAAAAATGTTGTGGGCTGCAAATGGGTCTTCACAGTCAAGATAAGGCAGATGGTTCTGTTAAAAGAAATAAAGCACGTTTGGTAGCCAAAAGCTTCACTAAAACGTATGAGATTGATTATACTGAGACTTTCGCTCTTGTTGCCAAATTGAATATTATTAGAATACTTTTATCTCTGGCAACAAACCTTGAATGGCTTCTACATCAAATTGATATAAAGAATGCATTTCTAAATGGGGAACTCGATGAAGAAGTTTATATGAGTCAGCCTCCATGATTTGAAGAAATAGGGGTAAAAACAATGCTTAAGCTCAAAAAATCACTATATGGGATGAAACAGTCTCCTCGTGCACGATTTGACAAATTCTCCAAAGTAATAAAGGGGCTTCGATACTTTCAAGGACAAGACGATCACACACTCTTTATCAAACAGTCTACAAAAAGAAGCATCATCATTCTTATAGACTATGTCGATGACATCATTCTAACCGGAAATTACGGTGAAGAAATGGAGAAAATCAAGAGGATGATGGCAAGAGAATTCGAAATTAAAGATCTCGGAGCCCTGCAGTATTTCTTGGGAATGGAAATTGCTATAAGCAAACAGGGTATCTCAGTTTCCCAAAGAAAATACATATTAGATCTTCTACAAAGAACATGTATGTTAGAATGCAAGCCAAGCAAACCCCAATTGAATTGGGAGATAAAGCAAAACTTATTGAAGGAAGACCGGTTGACAAAGAAAGCTAGCAACGCCTAGTAGAAAAACTCATCTATCTCTCACACGCGCGTCCTGATATTGCCTTTTTAGTAAGCTTAGTAAGCCAATACATGCATTCACCATGTCAAGGTCACTTCAATGCAGTACATCGAATCTTGAGATACTTGAAGCAAACTCTTGGGAGACGATTATTCTTTGCAAAGACTAATGATCGAAGTGTGAACGCTTTCACCGATGCAGATTGGGCCGGTTCCATCAATGATTGAAAGTCAACCTCTGGGTAGTGTACGATGATATAGGGGAATTTAGTAATATGACGAAGCAAAAAACAGTCGGTTGTTGCAAGAAGCAGTGGTGAAACAGAATCTAGGGTTATGGCTCATGGGTATGCAAACTAATCTGGATAAAAAATGTGATGGAAGAGTTAAAATTCAGTTTGAAGGTCCTATGAAACTGTATTGTGATAATAAGTCAACAATCAGCATAGCTCACAATCATGTTCACCATGACCGAACCAAGCAAGTGGAAGTAGATCCACACTTCATTAGGGAAAAAGTGGACAAAGGCATCCTTTGTATTTAAAATGTGCCTACATCCCACCAACTTGCAGATCTTCTTACAAAGAGATAAATTGAACAAACTCTTGAGATTCTTATTGGCAAACTTGGCCTCATCAACATTCATAGTCAAGTTTGAAGGGGAGTGTAGAAAAGATTTTAAGTGTTTATAGAAAATATTTTAATCGTATATATTTTTGCAAATATTGATTGAGATAGAATTATAAGATTTGATAGGATATTTTATACTTTTAGAATGATATGATAATATTTTCTTGTCTCCTTAATTTATGGGAATGCTTCCTGTTGTAATCTATAAATGATGTAACATCGTATTCATCAATAATATGCAGAATCCATTTTCTTCCTCTTCGTTTTAATTAATTATTTATTAAATTGGCATTTGACCAACTCTTTTATGTTAGGGTATTGCAGCCGATTATAGTACTTAAACAAATGACCTGTACAAGCAGTACTTGGTGTCCCATCTGTATTACTAGTTGATAACACTTACACTTGCTATACAATCGCAATTACTCGACCAAAATTCTTTCTAGTTTTCATTAGTCTCACTATGTTGATAACCTATAATTATCCTTTAATAGCAAGATCATGTAACGGATACCGGAGATATCAACTGCAATTTCACGTTCTATATGCAAGTTAAAATATGCTCTTATAGTATTATGGATGTATAACTTGTGGCACATTTTGTCAAACATGGTCTAATGCGCTTCAGCATATGGAACTAGGAACAAATAGATATCACGAACCTGTATCCTTTGTTGCATTGAATCCTTAATCTTCGGATTATTTTTTACGTCAAAGAAAAGTCGTGAAATCAACAGGTTCAAACACATTGTTCCTTCATCAAAATCTGCATCAGATATTCCAGATAAATGGTTTCTGCTTCCTGAATCAGTTGATGTTGAAATCGATGACGACAAACAAGTATCATCAAAAGAAACATTCAGAGGCTTTTCTATTGAGGCAACTTTTCGTGAACCATAGGAAAGAATCGAGTCTTGGAATGAGTGAGATTTCACACTTAATTTTTTATCTTCGTGGCCTGATATTGAAGTGCCACCAAGTTTATATTCTTGCTCTTTTTTAGAAGCCTTCTTTGCAAGTTTTTTCAGGAAGTGGCGAACTTTTGATGAAGAATTGTCAACTTTTACCGACTTATCAAGCAATTCAGCACCGAAACCTGCAGAGGGCCTCAAAACCGAAGGGCATCCCACATTTAGTGCTGCTAGGTATTTCTGAAACTCCACACTCAAAGTGGAAAACCACCTATTTCTGTCATCATCATCACATGAAGCAAGACGAAGTGCTTTACACCAGGATTCCTTCTCCCAAGATGTCTCAAGATATAGGTAAACAACGTTATATCCCTTATATACAACTGAATCCTTGCTCTCCAATTTGATTGGGTACCTTTTAGCCCTGTTATAAGAAAAGGAAAGGAAAACTAATCTAAGTTACAACTCTTCCAGAAATTGAAACATAAAACATTAGAAGAAGATATAAGTCAATTGAAAATTCCAGAACAATAAATTTCTGCAATCCAAACGGGATCCAGGAAATTAATAAAAGTAAGTTGAAGAATTTTATTTTGGAGACCCATGAAAAAATAGATATAATTTCAGAGTACCCATGAAGATAGATAAACTCCAAAGAAAACTGAAAACTGTACTGTATTATTGCCATGAATATAGTCTTATCATCACTTAGATTTCTGATAACAAACTCACATATCCTTGAAGGCATGAAGCAAAATAAAAATCCTTACAATTAGAAAACATCAAGTCAATAACTAGAGAAGCCAAGCCAAGCCATTAATTTAACCAAGATCAGTATTATCCATGAAATGGGTCTTATTTTCCTATAAAGTATGTCACTGAGGAAGAGTCTTATTGGTTTACTCATTGTTCGATAGTCATATTCAAAATCTCTAGCTGACCTATTCATAGGAATTTTTTTCGAGTCTATAACGCTTATATGATCTATTTGGTTAGATTAAGCTCCTTATTAGAAAACAGTGTGGTATAAATTCTCGCAACCTGGCAAGTATAAATGTTTGTTGTCTATATTTTAGCTCAAAAAACAGGAATATGTCAAATTCTTAAGGATTACTGCTTGAAGCACTCTATAGCAGAAACTAGAACATCCAAGCGCTCAGAATCAGCCAAATTATAACTGTACTCATAATCAAAACAAGAATTTTGTTCTTCCCCTTTTGAGTCAGAACACATTCTACTCACTGATTATTAGTAAGGTACTCTTTGAATGAAATAATAAAATATAAAAAACCCCAACAACATGCCCATTAATCCTCTACAAGGAAAGGCATAACAATCACAACATAATATACCAAATGGCGTATCAATGTGACTAGAATCTGAGTCATCAGACATTTTTAAGTCAACTAAAATGTGTCTAGAAAAAATAAAATCACCATTTTTTTGAGGACAAGCTTGTTGCAGAAACAGCAGCAATTTTGCAGCATTTGAGTGAAATCTTTGCCTGGGAACCATCGGACTCGGTTAGAATCAGGCAACGATCTTTAAGTTTTGCATATTTTTTTACAGGTGAAACCTCGAGGATATCTTTTCTTCGCCTTTGCTCCGCAGGCAATTTGCCATCACACCAAGATTTTGGAACTTTTTCTGGTTCTAAAACCCATAGAGCCCCCTGGACAAAGCAACAATTGAATGAAAAAGAACACGAAAACAGGTTAAATATGGTAAAGAAAATTAAAAATTTTCTACACAGGAAAATTTCTAACTAGTGCGAAGGCCAGACACGAGTAGAGATATAAGAGGTTTAAGAGGAAGTCGAAGAACATAATGCAAACAAAAGGGGCACACTATGATGTGACAATTTATTACTAAAAGAAGAATGATAAACTAATTTTGCTGTAACTCCCCCATCCCATGGTTTTTGCTAGATTTCAAACGGGAAACTTTACTGTTATTATAATGACATGTCTGTGACGTATCAATTGCCTCAAATTGTTTCGGACTAGGTGTCATAACTAGCCCAAGAAAATAATTATATACTAGAACAAATCAGATTAACAAAATCAGTTTTTGATGCAGTTGAAAGGAAGCGGAGGTTGGTGACATCCATGAATCTTGCCTCAGATCCAGTTACAGAAGTTGGGTCTTCAGCATGGATACGAGCCTAGTAGCTAAACCAACTATTGAACCACTGTTATACATTTAACAAATGTAAAGGGGATATTCGCGTGAATTTCAATACACATGATCTCCTGTGATGGGAAAGAATATTTGTAAGTAGGAGAGCATTCCCACAAAGCTTTTTTCAAGGGGCAAAGGCATATTTACGACCTAGAACAACGCATTTGAACAGAAAGATAATCAAGAAAAAACGCTGCTTCATTTTCATCATAATCGCATAACTCTAATTCAAGTACGATTGATATTCCACCTCATGATTCTTCGTTTCAGAGTCAAAACAGTAACGGAAACGACTACATCCTAGAGAGACAGACACCGAATTGTATAAACCTGCTTTTCATGTAAAGATGAACTGAGGTCGTCATACAGAACGGACGCCGCATCCTTGGCCTTGATTTCTTCTCGATCAACTTTCCGAGTCAAACGGCGTAAAAAAATCCAGAGCCCCACCGCCTCCATTGCGACAGCGGTAACCGCCCCAAGAACGAAAACCGCCAGCAGAAGCAGCACCATTGCTACACCACCACTTGGTGATTCACTCCGAAAACCGCAATCGAATCCCGTTATCAAAACGAATTGATTCGAACAGCTCGATCTATTGAATTAGCAAGTAGAAAAAATATCATTCTGGTTTGAATTGAATAACAGCGAGTCAAACAATTATTTATTATTTAAAAAAATAAGTGCAAACCGCCGCATGAACTAAGATTTCATACAAAAATGATTTTTTTTAAACATACAAGTGAAAATGAAATGGCTGACAAAGAACTCGCTCGATACCAAATTTTAAGTCTTGAGTCGTCAACCACGGGTCAATTTTATGACAAATATTTCTGGCTCGATCTATTCATGAAAAAATATTACTTTTTATATCAAAAGTGTTATTTTGTAAATGACAAAAACTTGTGTGAGATGGTCTCACAGGTCGTATTTTTGAGACGGATCTCTTATTTGGGTCATCCATGAAAAAGTATTATTTTTTATGCTAAGAGTATTATTTTTATTGTGAATATCGGTAGGGTTAACTCGTCTTACATATAAATATTTGTGAGACCGTCTCACAAGAGATCTACTCTTTGTAAATATAGATTGAGTCAATTTATCTCATGAACATAAATATGTGAGACTGACGTGACATATGATGATGAAATAGCTTGATATTTTGAATTACTTTTATGAAATATATATCAAACTTAATTCATTCACGAAAAAATATTATTTTTATGTCAAAAATATCACTTTTAAGTCAATTTATCTTACAAAATAATCTTGAACGAGACTTATTCATTATATTAAACTATCTCAGCTCAAAAAATATAATAAAATGACTTTAAACAAATATTATAAATCTAATATTCAAATTTACAAATGATATACAAAATATTTTGATGGATTATAAGGCTAACATATAATTTTTTATAAAATACTCAATTTAGTTATTTTAATTTATCATGTTTGGTTCTTTAACTTGTCAAATTTGTGTTTTAGTCTTGTAACTTTACGTTATGTTGGTTTCTAATCTTATTTCGTCAGAACGTTGACACGGAAGAAAACATTAAAATTTTCTTTGAAATGTTGGACACGAAACCATCCCTAACGAGTCTTGGTCATGCTCTCTATTTCTATCTCCTTTAAATTCTATATTCTCAAAAGTATTTTTTATGAGTTAGGTGCATTGTTGTACCAGATTTTTGTAGACTTTTTTCCCCCAAAGCTACAAAGAAAGTTATAATGTTAGGATTTGATTCGATTTTGTTGTCGAGAAACATAATTTAGAGTTTGAATCCAAAATGTCTTAAAATGATTTTGAAATAGATATATATATTTTCCAAGTTAACACGAGTGTATTGATAAAAAATTATTAATACAATTCGAGATATATTGATAAAAATATCGTGATATTATAATTATAAAAAATGATAAAATTCATTTAAGTCAAAACTTCGGGATATATTGATAAAAATATCGTGATATCATAATTGTAAATGTCGATGTATCTAGGGGTATTCAAACTTCGGATAAAATCGAAAATCCAAACCGAAAAAATTGAACAATGAATCGAATTGAAAATCGAATTTTATAATTCAGATATAAATGTTAAAACGAAATTTATTTGGTTCGGTTTCGGATTATATATATCAAAATCGAACAGACCGAAAAAACCGAAATTACATTAAATTAATAATTTTATTTTTATTATATATTTTTTGAGATGATATCAGTGAATGGTGAATTATTTTGAATAATATTCAGTTGATTGTTGTTTATGTAATTCATTTAGACTTTATATTTATATGTTTTACTAAGAAATCATGTAAAAAAGATAACATATTATATTTTACAATATATTTATCTTATTAATTTAAATAATTATATCAAAACCAAAATAACCGAACCATTTCTATAAAAAACCGAACCGAACAGAAGAAAAATGGTTCGGATATCGGATTATATAAATTGAAAACCGAAATAAAAAATCAAATCTGAATCGAACCGATCGATGAATACCCTTAGATGTAGCTATATATAAATATTTATAATTATTCTTTGTTTTAATTTAATATATATATATATAATTTAAATACCACTATTTCTAACCGACATATTTATTGAGTATATATGACTCTACAGCTAGCATTATAACATGCATAATATAGATGTTGCGAACTGTCCTTATTTAATGAATTTAATTCTTACATAAAATTTGTTTTCTTCTGATACAGTGAAATTTATTTAATCAGTAAGGATAAATGTCAAATTCAACATTTATTTAGATAATAAAAATATAATTTTCTTTTGGAAAAAATTGGAATTTGAGAATTGTAAATGAAGAGTTACGTTGATATTGGGATAATGATTTTAAAATTAAGTGGGTAAAAAAATAAATAATATTATCTTTGACTAAAATTATATATAAAAAAATTATCTTCTTATAAAAATGGTTTCATTTTAAAAAATTTCTGCCAGGCAAAAAAGAGGTTAAAAATATATATAAACTCCATATTTATTTTTGAGTAGGTCTCTTGTGAGACGGTCTCACGAATCTTTATCTGTGAGACGGGTCAATCCTACTGATATTTACAATAAAAGTAATATTTTTAGCATAAAAAGTAATATTTTTTCATGGATGACCCAAATAAAAGATCCGTCTCACAAAATAAGACTCGTGAAATCATCTCACAAGTTTTTGCCTTTATTTTTTAAAAATGTTGTTGTTTCAATTTTTTTCTGGTCCATGTCTCCATTAATCACATGATCGCTTTCATTGAGATGAAATAAAATCTTAGATCTATAATTTATTTTTTCTATAAATCTTTTAAATAACAAAACACAAATAAAAAATTATTACGATAAAAACAATGTATTTTCAATTTGTACAATATTCATTATCTTGTTTAAGAAAATAGAAAAAATTGAATGAATATGTCACATATAACTTGTTTAATGTGTTTATCAGGTTTGTAGATTATTATATTAGTTCGATGATTTATTTAGTGTATTTCGAGTTTTTTTTTTTAAAAAAAAAAGAGAATTCAATATGAAGTAAACTTGTTGCCCACTGGTAATTAATGTAATTAAATGTAATTCGTTGGTTGGTACTTTACGTGTAATTCTAAAAGTTCATTCGGGCGATTATACTAAAATATTAAGTTGAAGATACTTAAATTAGTCATATTTTCTTCAATTTATAAAACAGGATGTAGGAACGAGCGCTTGCCGCTTTACCAAGAGCTATAGCTAGTAGTAATGATGCAACTCAAATCTTTTAAACCGCACAGCAACTCAAGCAACACGGTTCGATCGCTCTACCAAACAGAAAAAATATACAAAATACATGAAAGTATACATATTTCTTCAATTTTATAAAACAGGGGTTATATTTATAATTTGTTTATAAATAATCATGATTTAAAATATATATATATATATATATAATTTTGTTATGATGCACATCTACCATCGTGCTCACTTATGTGAACTACAATGAGGTGACACTGATATGATGAAACATAAAAATAAAAAATAAAAAATTGTGACATCATCGGTTCTTATTATCATGACCAAATCTAACGACATTCATCTCATGAATCTATATCAATAAAAATTGTGACATCATCGGTTCCGGCTTCAATCGAATTCGAGTCGAACTAGAGTCATTCAAGTACCCGTTTTAGCTTTATTATCGCCTAAGGCTTGCACACAATTGTTTGTTTTTTTTTTTAATCAAGATCTACTTATAGTATCATTTTATTCGAGCTCGAATTGTTTTTTTCGAATTATTCTGAAATTGTGATATTATATGGTAGATATTAAGTGAGACATTATTATCGTATAGTAATGAATATATAGGAGACCTTCTAAGAAAACGTCCCGACGACTAAAAATAGATACTCCAAAATCATCGAAAACGTGTTAGGAGTAAAAAATGAAATCAAATGTGTTTAATAAAAATACATTAAATTAAAAATATATAAATACTATTTTATGGGATATATAATTTAATTAATTAGATATGAATAAACTATCTAATAAAAGATTCAATAAAGTGATTTAATTAATTATGAGTTTCTAAAGTATTGAATAAATTGGTATGATACACCTTATGTGTAAAAACACAATCCAATTAAGTCTTCTATGATGGGTCGAAGACTGCTAATGTTATATAAGGTTATGGTCCCCAAGGCACAAAATATATACGGCACACATATTTCAGACATCTCTCATTCTCTAATATGAGACAATAATAAGGTGGTAGATTCTTTGTTGTTTTGGAAGATCGATAGCTACGACGTTAGATCAATCAATTGATTCTGGTACGCATTTACTGTTTTTTGTATTTTCTGATAATTCGACATGAATTCATGACCTGTTGTGATATGTATTCAATCACATGATTTATAGATTTAATTTTATTAAATCTCCAACAAACTTCTTTTTCAAAATATAACAACAACAATAATAATCTTAATAATAATTAAAATATATAAATATATAAATACTATTAACTAAATGCGAGATTATTATAGACAAAATATCCTATTTATGACATTGTTGCAAAACAATTAGTCGATAATTCTGAAGTAGGAATTGTGCCAATATTCGAGTAAGAACACCAATTATTGCAAAACTTCGATTTATTTATATTATAAAGTAACTATTAGATCGAAAATAAAAGAGTCTTAGAAAACGTGGTGGAGAAGAAAATAATAACTTATGCCTAAAAATATATGTTTAATAAACCAAGTTGAGTTCATTAAAAATAAATAAATAAATAAATAAACCAAGTTGAATTTAGCACTTATATATCGACTTTGGGGAGAGTATATATATGGACATCATCATCAATTTCTTTTTACAAAATTATTCTTTAAGAAATATAAAAATTCATTATTTTTGAAGCATTAAAATATTATAAGTAAGTTTTTGTGAGGTCGTCTCATGAATCTATATCAATAAAGATAGACCGATTGATATGTTAGATTTTCTCGTAAGAGTTTTTGTAAAATATTAAATATTGATTAAAATCAACTTTATTTAAAATAAATAAAACATGGAGAATTTTCAATCAAATTAAATAAGAACTTAACAACTTCTTAAAAATGAATTACGATCTCTTAAACTGATTATTGGATAAGTTTTTTCGTACTCTATTAAAACCGCACTACATTTCGTACGGATGTCAGAGAATGATGGCGTGAACAAAAGACGAGCCCACAAACACTTTTACTTGGAAAGGATCTTTTTGAAACATGAAACCGCTAGACTTAGAGTCTATAAATAGAAAAGTAGTTCAATTTGGTAAAACTTTACGACCTTTATACATATTCAAGCATTCAAGTATTTGAGCAAAACTTAGTAAATCTAGCATACTTTACAAATAATTGTACCTGATCATTAAGGATCATTAAGTGCTAGATAATTCATTGTATTTGAGAACAATTTGTATGTTGTTTCCTTGTTCGGTTGAGTAGAATAAGAATTTCAGTTTTGGCAGTTTTAAGTTCAAATTGAATTGGGTTTTTACAAATTACCTGTAAAGTTCAAAGCTTTCTAGTGTGAGTCTTCCCAAAAAGAAGAAAGGGTGACATAGGAGCTTGAGTTCTCCGAACATCAAGAAACAAACTTACGTATATTTTACTTTCAATTTACCATTCAATTTACATATACAATCCATTATTTTAATTGTTCTAATATTTCAGTTTGGCTTCTTTCCACACATATTTTTTTTAGTCAAATGACATTGACAATCGAGAATAACAAATTTAGTTTCTAACCAGACTGAATTATCATTGACAAAGAAATTTTAGTAAGTGTTTATTCAACCT
Source organism: Primulina huaijiensis (assembly GCF_012295235.1). NCBI lineage: Eukaryota > Viridiplantae > Streptophyta > Magnoliopsida > Lamiales > Gesneriaceae > Primulina > Primulina huaijiensis. Next base: position 22,047,383 of record NC_133309.1, on the reverse strand, counting down.
ACATCTAAACATTTCAATCGATCATATCAAGTGGTATCAGAGAGAAGCTTATTCTCGTCTCTAAACATTTTCCAAAATGACTTCATTCAACAAAATCTCGATGTTCTCAAGAGAAAAATTTGATGATTGAAATATAAGAATGCATGCTCATTTAGCTGAGACAATAATTTGAAGATGATATGTGGTACATCATTACTGATGGACCAATGACAATTATGAAAGTAAATAGTGTTGTTGCTTTAACTGGCGGGGTACCTTAGAAAATTAAAAAGCCCAGAGATGAATGAGCTAATGATGACGAGAATAAAGCTGATCTTGATAATGTGGCTAATGACATTCTGTGCAAAACTTTTGACAAGAACACATTGAGAAAAATCAAAATATGCAAGACTGCAAAAGAAATTTGGGAAAAATTGATTCAGTTGTGCGAAGGTAATGAACGGACCAAATAAAGCAAACTATTTATGGCCATACATAAGTTTGACAATATCAAGATGAAACCCAAAGAATTAATGTTCGACTTTATGAGAGAGTCGGTGGAATCTTGATTGAACTCAGTGCACTTGGAAAAATGTATATCAACCGAGAAGTTATCTTGAAGGTGATCAGAGGGCTCCTAAAAAAATGGGATGTCAAGATCATAACAATATGTGAATCAAAAAATTTAAGCAAGATAGAACTTCATGACTTGTTTGTGGACTTAAAAGCTTATGAATTCGAATTGCAAACCAGAGAGAATGAGCAATCTACCTCTCAGTTGACTAAGGCTCTAACTACTGTGAAATTGGAACCATCAGTTTCAAATGAGAAATCAGCTGAAAAATTAAGCAATGATGTCGTGTTACTGTTTTTTAAATTTTTTGAAAAGTTCCTAAGGAAGAATCAAGTATCCCACCGAAGCTCTTATCAAAAGAGAGAGTGAATTGATGACTCCAATACTTGTTTCAACTGTGGCAATAATGACCACTTCATACCAGGCTGCCATAAACCTAGGAAAGATGACAGGAGGTCATATGAGAAGGCAAAAGATCTATTGACAAAAATAAGAGATCCAAGGATGAGACAAAATTTTCCAAGAAGAAACATGGCCAGAAGGTATTGGTGGCCGAGGATGATGAAGAAGGGAAGTGCTTGATGGCCAATGATGCTGAGCTGGAATCTACCAATGAACATGTATTTGATTTTAGCTCAACTGATTTTACACGAGAGGACCTTGTCAATACACTTTATGACATGGTCAATGAGTATCAAAGATGTTCTCTCTCATTTGAAGAAGTTAAAGCTAAGCAAACTCATATGCTAGACAAAAAAACTGAACCTGAGTGGGAACAGTCTAATGAAATGTTGAGTTTAAAGACAGAGATTGTTAAACTAAAAACTATGAATGAAAGAATACAGTATGAGAACCAGATGTTAAAATATGAGAATATGGAACTAACAGAACTAGTTTCATCCTAAAACAAGTATTCAATTTCCTTAACTGAAATGCAAGAGTTGCAGAAATCATTTGGAGACAAAAGTGGTATCGGTTTCAACAATAATTAAAACATTGCTGATAAAAGTACTCAAACAAAACTGGAAATGTGCAAATGAAAGTATATTTATTTTGTTACATCCAGTTTGTTATATGAACAAAAATAACTTATCCCTCAAGTGGCAAAGCTTGTTGAAAATATGAGTAAAGGCAGAAATTTTGGCGTTGATTATGTGCCTGAAAATTCCAATGCTAAGCCAAAATGGAAGCCTAACCGAACCAGTTTAGCTAGGCATAACTCGATGAAAGACAAGCCTAACGATACTTTAACATCAAGCATATTCAGATAAATACATGAAAATCAATTAAGTTTAAAGGGATAAAAAAAAATTGTATCTACTTCACACAGAACATACCACACACAACAAGTTTGGGTTCCAAAAGGACTAATCAAGAAGTCAGTTCGGTACTTGGACAGTGGATGTTCAAGGCACATGACTGGTGAAGCTAAACTGCTATCAAACTAACTCAGTTTACTGGACCTAAGATTACTTTTGGAGATGCTTCTCAAGGTAGAACTGTGGGCAAATGTAAGCTTATTCATGTTAACATTATTATTGATTATATACTACTTGTTGAAAATCTTAAATACAATTTGATTAGCATAAGCTAACTGTGTGATCATGGCTACTCAATTGAGTTCCATACTGTCAAAGATATTTTTGGATGCATTATAATGACATGTGACAGATGTGGCAATACATAACAAAATCAGTTAAACTACTCGACCAAGTGGATAAGTGTGCTTCATTGTTTCAAACTTATCAAAGAACTGGTTGTGACATAAGAGGTTAAATCATCTAAATTTCAAGGTCATTGCCAATCTGAATAAGCATAACTTGGTAACTGCTTTGACCAAAATTGAATTTCTCAAAGATAAAGTTTGTCCATCTTGTCAATTTGGAAACAAATTAGATCATTTTTTAAGAACAAAAGGTGTAACTCATCAATCCAAAGCTTAGAACGGTTGCATATGGATTTGTTTGGTCATATCTCAGTCATGAGTTTAGGAAAAATGAAATACACTCTAGTTATTGTTGATAATTTCTCAAGGTTTACTTGGGTAATCATTTTTAAATCAAAAGACCAAACTGCTGTTCAACTGATCAAGATTTTCAAAAATATTTTAAATGAAAATTCAAAATCAATTGACAAATCAGATCTAATAGAGGAACTGAATTTGTCAACCAGACTTTGTCTACCTTTTTGAAAAATCATGGAATCAGACATGAGTTTTCAACAACTAGAACACCTCAGAAAAATGGAGTTGTTAAGAGAAGAAATAAGACCTTTAAAGAGGCTGCTAGAATAATAATACTTGCTGATTCTGGAATTTCTCAGAGATTTTGATCTGAGACAGTGAACACTACACGCTATACTCAGAACAGTTCAATGATTAACAAGAAACATGACAAGACTCCATATAAGATCAGGTATGGCAAACAACATGTGGTATCATACTTCAAAATTTTTGGTTGCAAATCTTTTATCCAAAACAATGGTCAAAATCATTTGACTGCATTTGATGCTAAGTCAAATGAGAGTATATTTCTTGGTTATTCTTTAGTTAGTAAAGCTTATCTAGTATTTAACAAATGAGATTTAAATGTTGAAGAATTTATGCACATTGTTTTTATGAAACAATGTCAACTTATCCAGGTGAACTGACCAATCGACTTGAAGATATCAATCTGGAGGATGAAAGTGAAGATGATGACTATATCAACAAAATGACATTTTTATCTCCAGAGTCTGAGCTGTTTGATCAATCAGTTGATCGAGATAGTGATCCAATTGAAGAGTTTATTGATTCACAAAGATCCGATGAGAACTCAACTAATGCCAACCAAACTATTGTCATCTCAACTGAGAACCCAATCGATCTATTTCCACATAACAACAATGATGAACCATATCATAGATGGAACTAGAATCATTAATCCAGATTGGTAATAGGTACAAGATGTGTGTACATGAATAAATAAATGACGATGGAACTGTAATAAGGAACAAAGAAAGTCTAGTTGCCGAATGATTCAAGCAAGAAGAAGGAATTAATTATGATAAAATATATGCACAATTAGCTAGACTGGAAGTCATCCAAATGTTTCTTGCTTATGCCTCTTACAAGAATTTTAAAATATATCAAATGGATTTTAAGAGTGCATTTTTTAATGGTAAAATGCAAGAAGAAGTCTATGTTGAACAACCACCATATTTTATCAACAATTTTTCCTAATTATGGCTATCACTTAAACAAAACATTATATAGTTTAAAACAAGCTCCAAGAGCTTGGTATGAAACATTTTCTAAATTTTTAATTGAACATGACTTTGTTATAAGCACTGTTGATAAGACTTTATTTAAATTTACTAAAGAAGATAACACTTTATTAGTACAAATTTATGTTGATATTATTTTTGAGTCAACTAACTCCAAACTATGTGAAAAGTTTGCTAAACAGATGCATGAAAAATTTGAGATGAATATGATGAGTAAACTTGAATTATTTATTTGTCTGCAAGTGAAACAATTAGATAATGATACTTTTATCAGTCAAACTAAGTACACAAAAGAATTACTCAAGAAATTTGGCATGGAAACATGTTTCGCAGCAGCAACTTCAATGAGATCATCAGTTAAACTAGACGAAGATGAAATGGGAATATCAGTTGAAATAAGCATGTATCGAGATTTAATAGGTCTTTATTGTACCTAACTGCCAGTCGCCATAATATTGTTTTTTCTGTCTGTATGTGTTCTTGGTTTTGATCTGATCCTAAGCAATCTCATTATTTAGCTGCCAAGCGAATTCTTAAATATCTTAAAGAAGCGGTGGATCATGTCAGTTTTTAGGAGACAAGCCGATCTCTTGGTTTAAGAAGAAGCAGACTTCCATTGCAACATCCACAACTGAAGCATATTATGTAGTTGCTGGAAGTTGTTGTGCTCAAATGTTCTAGATTCAACAATAGTTGAGAGATTATGTGATCATTTCACATGATTCATCAATATTTTGTGACAATACAAGTACTATAAAAATCCCTACAATCCAATTTTAAATTCCAGGACCAAACACATTGATGTCAGACATCACTTCATCAGAGATCATACATTGAAAAAAGACATAAGACTATAATATGTCTCAACTGATCAACAAGCAATGGATATTTTCACCAAACCATTACCAGAGACTAAGTTTTCTTACTTTATAAATATTTTATGGCTTATTGATTTATTTTAATGCTTAATTTAGGGGGATTATCTATTGTTAATAAGGTCAACTGATAACATAGAAGTGAGTTTACCTCGAGGATTATGGAATTCCTCTAAACGCAGCAACAACTTTCCACAAACTCAGGATGCTGAATGCACAAATTATCATGGCTTTGATGCCCAAGAATATTTCACCAGCAAAAATGACAGTGGTTAAGAATGATATTGGAAGGGAGGTAGCTCGAGCTAAGAAATCAAAGGATGTCAAGTGCAAGTCAGTTTAGCTCCTAAGACAAAAACCAAGAGGAAACTGATCACTCATGAGAGTGATTTTGAGACAACACCTCCACCACCAATCAAGAAAGCTAGAACCACCAAGACTAAACGAGCCTCAACACTGAGCAAGCTAGCACCATTGTCTGTTGAGAAGAAAGAGAATAACAAGACCGAAGTGAAGGAAACTGATGTGTTTTTGCCCAAAAATGATGTTAAGACAGATAATGCTAAGGCAACTGACGAGGAAGTTTATGCTAAGCTTGTAGAAAATTTGACCTTGTTGGGAGAGCTGCTCTTCTGCAAACAGTTGCTCTACTTACTATTCTACCGGCAAAAAAGCCTAAAGATCTGATTATCAGGGATCCTATTGAGTGTACCAGTTCTGGACTGGACTCAAGATTCTCCTAAAAAAAAACAAAGGGAAAAGAAAAGGAAATTTGGTATAAACTGAGGATCCTAAATCACTTTCTGCAGTTCAAACTCGGATAGTTGATGGACGAAGTGAATGAGTACACAAACACAAAAATTGAATATTATGATCAATGATATCAAGTTAGGACAGTTACTCTTGCTCGCAAACTGAAAAAAAAAATTAGACCTTGAAAAAGTTCATTGCTCTAGAGAATATGGCGATGAAGGCTGTGAAAGCAGTATCAGTGGTTCATACGTTGGAGATGAGGGAGTATTTCTTTGATCTAATGCGAATTAAGAAACTAACCCTGATTAGTGAAGAACTGGAGAGGAATTGTGATCCAACCTGTCCAACTGCCCACGATGATATATGTTCACTCAATTGGATATAGATTTGAGCTAACTATAAATGAAATGGACCAACAATTGTTCATTCCATTTGACAACAAGAGTAAGAAATCTACCAAAGAATCAACTAAACTGAATCAAGAGAAACAAAGAAATATAGGATTTATCAGTTCCATCTTCCAGTTTGGCTGAGCAAGTTGTTGGCTCAACCGAATGTTCAATCAGTTTAGCCCCAGAAGTGCAATTGTCAACTGAACCGGTTGAGAAAGTACAACTGATTGATGCCGATGAAATTGTAAAGACATTGACTGAAAGCATTGCAGAAATTGAAATTAACTTATGCAACTGTAATTGAAACCCAGGAACCAACAATGATAGAATTAGCTCAAATTACTGAAGTTGTAATTCCAGATATATATTTCATGTCTGAATCTTTGAGGAACCAGCTTGCTACAAACTCATCAGTAGTTGAAGAATCAATTGCAATAGCAAACCAAATCGAATTTCAAGAAATTGAAACTGAAGTTGTTCGGGCAGTTGAGCTAGTTGATATTGTTGAACCGAATAGTCAGTTGATTATCTTTCCTGGTCCAAAAGCTCATAGTATTGCTAAATCACCAGAATTGGAGCTTGGAGATGATCTTCTGGTATATGATATTCTTTCGAGTCTGACTAGAATCAATGCTCTTCTTTCACTGGTCAACACAAGCCAAAAACTAACTACAACTAATGTTGAGAATCTCAAAGACAAAAGTGTTTAAGGATATCTCATGTCTATCAAGAGATGTCAACACATAGTTTATCAAGCTGGAGTCCATTAGGAAAAAATGTGCTTCAACATCTGAATTATCTAGTTCTCATGGTGCTCTTACACATAAGATGGATCTCGTGCATGACAATTTAAATTCGAAGATAGATTCAATGCACACCCTGCTCTATGCAAAATTCGACAATATGTCAGTTAAGATGACTTCAATTGTATACATTCTGAAAAACTATGTTGCTCCCCTTGGTGTTGAAAAAAAAAAGGGGATGACAAGGTTATCGAGTCTAAGGCTGAAACTGCTTCAAAAAAGTCAGCGAAAAAAGGGTGAAGACAAGGAACAAAGAATACATATTTTGACAAAATATGTTGCTCCACTTGGTGTTGACAAAAAAAAAAAAGGTTATTGAGTCTAAGGCTGAAACTCCTTCAAAGAAGTCAGAGAAAAAGGGGTGAAGACAAGGAACAAAGAGTATAATAGTTTTTTTTTGTTTATTTTATCAGTTTTCATATTTTTTCATAAGTTATCAATTTATCAGATATTTTCTTATCAGAACTTACATTTTTTGTCTAAAGACAAATGGACTTATTTTTTAATTTTTTCAAACACAAAAAAAGAAAAATTGTTAGAACATTTATGTTTTGGTGTTGACAAACATTTTAAGGCAAAAGTGATCTAAGCTAAATTGAATTTAAGTAAAATTGAGTCATCTGAACCAAATGGAACTGACTATGTCCACAAGCTAAACTGGTTTACCGTAACTGGACTAGTCAAATAAAACTGACTCGGACCTAAACTGAATCATATCAGAGCACCTTTTATCAAGTTCAATTTAAAAGATCATCATTCATTTGTAAGGACATCAGTTTTTATCATATGACTAAATTGATTATTGGATAAGCTTTCCGTATTAAAACAGCACTATATTTTGTACAGATGTCAGAAAATGATGATGTGGACAAAAGACAAACCCACAGAAATTTTTATTTTGAATGGATTTTTTTGAAACTCGATACCGTTGGACTCAGAGTCTCCAAATAGAGCAGGAGTTCAGTTTGGTAAAACTCTACGACCTTTGCACAGATTTAAGATTTCAAATATTTGAGCTAAACTTAGTCAATCGAGCACACTTTAAAAAGAATTGTACCTGATCATTAAATATCATTAAGTGCTAAGATAATTCATTGTATTTGAGAACGGTTTCCATACTATTTTCTCATTCACTGAGTAGACCATAAATTTCAATTTTGGCAGTATAAGTCCAAACTGAATTGAGTTTTAACAAATTGTCTGTAAAGATTAAAACTTTCTAGTGTGAGCCTTCCCAAAAGGAAGAATGGGTGACGTAGGAGCTTAAGTTCTCCGAACATCCAGAAACAATCTTGCATACATTTTACTTTCAGTTTACATATCTAAGCCATTATTTGAACTGTTTTAATATGTTAGTTTGACTTCTTTCCGCACATATTTTGTTAGTCAACTTACATTGACAATCGAGAATACTAAGTTCAGTTTCAAACCAGACTGAATTACCAATAACAAAGAAATTTTAGTAAGTGTTTATTCAACCATCTTTCTAAATATTTCAACCAATCTTAACAGTTTTGTACTGATTTTTATTCGAAAAACAAATATATCATTAATATCAATATTTATTATAAATATTTGGGTACTCAAAAATCATATATCTGCACCAAATCTAAAACAGTCGATACTCAAATATCATATACTAGTACCGTATTTTTAATTTTTTGTATCGATTTTCATCCGAGAAAAGACACGTGTGCTCAGGGAGTTTAGATACATTTTGTTGTGGATCCAAAAGTACAAACACATAAATTTTCTAACAAAGACTGAATGCAAATCTAAATTTGGATGTGATGATTTAAATTAAATTTACCCTTGTGGATAATCCAAAATATACAACAAATAGCCGGTGTATATTATGAAAATATCAAATAAAATCACTATTTCTATACTATATTATTAAATTGAGATACCTAAAATGACAAATTTTGATGTCATGATAAATTTTTAAAATACCAACAATGTCTTCTTAAAATTATAAAATCGGTATTTTTTCATTTAATTAAAAAAATATTATAAAAATCTATTTTAGTACATTTATGTCCACTTTTCAAAATTTTTAAAACTAACCTAACGCGTAATCCTTAAAACATGACTATGTGAAATTAGTTTAAAAACAGGACCCTTCGGCCCGCATGCAATACAAATAAGTGTCTAATAAAGACTTTGGCACAGGCGTACGTACGCAACGCAGGCTGGGGCAATGGGGCATGCAATGCAATTTATGTGCTAACCAACTAATAAGGCTAAATTAAAACGGGCCGATGCGTATTCAATGCGCTCACCAACAGCCACCAGCAATCATTAATGCGTAGCACTTAACCAGGGAGAAAGGGATAGAATTAATTCAACGGTGTTGGGGTCTCCTTTTCTTTCCTAGCAGCTAGACTCGTTATACGTGCTATTACACATGGTGGGTTTTTGGTGTAATGATTAGAAGTTAGCTGTCTGCGGTGTTGCAGTTGCGTTTTCTTGACAGGCTCCTTTTGCGTGGGAATGGGATTTGGCGTTATCGATCCATGTTCATGATCGAACTCCTCTGCCCCCAGTCAAATTCACGAGTTTTGCGTCTTTGTTTGATAATATAATAAATATATATATACTTCACTGATTGCTGGAGCTTGGGATATATAGAAGAGAGGAAGGAAAAATGGCGGGGACACGGAGCTCGGATGCGGACGATGTTATGATGGAGATAGAGTCAAGTAGGCCGCAGGGTAAGGGGATGATAGTGGGGGGATTGAGCCCTTTGAGTGAGAGCCTGTGGAAGGAGAAAGCGAATACGGAGTTCGTGGGCGATGTCTCAGCGAGGCTTATATGGAAGGATTTGACTGTGGTGGTGACTCTGAGTAACGGGGGCACGCAGAATGTTCTGGAGAAGCTTTCGGGTTATGCGGAGCCGGGGACGTTTACGGCGCTCATGGGGCCGTCTGGATCCGGGAAGTCTACGCTTCTTGATGCGCTCTCTGGAAGGCTTGCTGCTAACGCGTTCATGTCCGGGACCGTTATGCTCAATGGCCGTAAAGCCAAGTTGTCATTCGGGACTGCTGTAAGTAATTTTGACACCCATTTTCGTTCTTGCTCAAGAATTTAAGCTAGTTTGTGTAGTACAGTTAGACAACTCAACTCGAAATAGAGTTCAAAGGTCCAGAAGATTACGTTGCTCTGTAGTTGATTTCTCTGCTCCAAGTTTAAATATTCTACTTCTCTAGCGTACAGTCAAGAATGGAGATTTTTCCCAGTATAGTGATTTGTTTACAAAAATTACATATAAAATACAGAAATGTTTTTGTTTCCAAAAAAGATAGTTACCAGAATGAGCTCCTCTGCTGCAAATGCAGGCATATGTTACTCAAGACGACAACTTGATCGGTACTTTGACAGTTCGAGAAACGATTTCCTATTCAGCTCGATTGCGCCTCCCGGATCGAATGCCTTGGTCGGACAAACGGACGCTTGTGGAGAGCACCATAATCGAGATGGGACTTCAGGATTGCGCGGACACTGTTATTGGAAACTGGCACTTGCGAGGCGTGAGTGGCGGAGAGAGGAGAAGGGTCAGCATCGCAATCGAGATCCTGATGAGGCCAAGATTGCTTTTCCTCGACGAACCAACCAGTGGACTAGACAGGTGATCAAAAGTCCCGAAATTTCCTCACTCAAAAACTCTTCTTGATCGCATATTATTTGTCTGATGAATCTCATGATTAAATCTTCTTCTTACTCGCGGCAGTGCATCGGCATTCTTTGTGACACAAACGTTGCGAGCTTTGTCCAGAGACGGGCGCACTGTTATTGCCTCCATACACCAGCCGAGCAGTGAGGTTTTTGAGCTGTTTGATCGATTGTACCTGCTCTCTGGTGGGAAAACAGTGTACTTCGGCCAAGCTTCAGAAGCTTACGAGGCAAGAAATCTCATCATTAAACACAACATTTTCTTGTGGGACATACATATAGGATAGAAATCTCATGTTCTGGGTGTTGAATTTGCAGTTTTTTGCACAAGCTGGCTTCCCATGTCCGGCTCTCCGAAACCCATCAGACCATTTTCTCCGCTGCATCAATTCCGACTTTGATAAAGTTAAAGCAACTCTCAAAGGATCCATGAAATTGCGGGTATACCATTCTTGACTCTTGTCTTCGGCACCAATGGATTAGATATCATCCCACTCCCATTTTCTCGTGTTTTATTCAAATTTTATAGTTATTTGAGTTAAAAATTAGCTATATTATTTTTATTATTATCTTTCTATTTATCATTGCATCTATATTTTGCGCAGGCATGATCGGAGTAGAAGTTTTTTGAATCGGAATTTGAAAATTTTTATTGTGTGATTTTTTATATATAAAGTTTCCTAAGAACTTATGTGATTAGCGAGTTATTGCATGCACAAATACGTTATCGTTGAATTTTTAGAGAGCCCTCGTTCAAGATAAAAAAGGACTTGCATCCAATGAAAATTCATGATACATAATTGATTAGGTGAACCACACTTCTTCAGGAAAAAAAAAAAATGACCCAAAAAAAGTCCATTTGCTAGCTAGGATGGAAGAATTGGATTTGAAAGAGAGATTTTGATTTGAGTGATGACTTGCAAAATGAATTTTAAATACCTTCAATTCTTTACAAGTACTACTAAATTGAAAGGAGATGAATTTGAATTTGTCTGATTCTGATATTCGAGAAACTTTGTTGTTGATATATGATACCGGGGACATATGTCTCTCGCATATGCAAGAAACTCGTGTTAGTTCCATTTGCAGTTGTCATTTAATCTTTTTTTTTGACTCCTCTCTCCCATGTTTATCCGATCAGTTTGTGCCGGACGACGATCCTCTGGATAGAGTGACAACAAATGAAGCAATCCGAGCACTTCTAGACTCATATCGTACCTCGACCTACTGTTACTCGGCAAAAGAAAAGATCGAGGGGATGTCCAAAGTTGTGAGTGTCATTTTCCCACTTGTTCGAGTTTTAACTTGATCCATTCATCAGATTATATGATCTGATTCGAATATGACTTGCTATGATGTGCCTTGATTACAGACCGGAACCGTGCTGGATTCTGGAGGGAGCCAGGCCAGTTTTTTCATGCAGGCTTACACCTTAACCAAACGCTCTTTCGTGAATATGTCGAGGGATTTCGGCTATTACTGGCTGAGGCTTGTCATCTACATCGTTGTCACGATTTGCATTGGAACCATTTACTTGAATGTGGGAACTGGATACAATTCGATCCTGGTAACCTTTATTGCTGATGCATTTTGAATCGTCTTAAACTATATACCTCGTCTGAGTTTAAGCTAGTTCATGTCCTGATGATATTAAAAACCTTGGGAGTATTTACCTGTTGAATTTACAGGCTAGAGGTGCATGTGCATCATTTGTCTTCGGGTTCGTGACCTTCATGTCCATTGGTGGGTTTCCTTCGTTTGTGGAAGACATGAAGGTAACATCACATCGATTGGTGAATTAATTCCTGCGAGTAGAAAAAGAAGAGGATGAAATTAAATAACTTGTTTTGTCTTGTTACCTCAGGTTTTCCAAAGGGAAAGGCTTAATGGGCACTACGGCGTGAGTGTTTTCGTGATCAGCAATACTTTATCTGCTGCGCCATTTCTCATACTGATCACCTTTATTTCCGGCACTGTGTGCTACTTCATGGTCCGCCTCCACCCCGGATTTTCACATTATCTATTCTTCGTCTTGTGCCTTTACGCGAGTGTCACCGTTGTTGAGAGCCTCATGATGGCCATAGCCAGTGTTGTTCCTAATTTCCTAATGGGAATTATCATAGGTGCAGGAATCCAGGTTGTGATAGCTTACAGATCAATAAAACTTAAGATAAAGCAGAAAATAGACTCAACTGACTGGTTATATGTTCTGCGTTGTGTATGTAGGGAATATTCATGCTTGTCTCCGGTTACTTTCGACTCCCGAACGATATCCCGAAGCCCTTCTGGCGTTACCCAATGTCTTACATAAGTTTCCACTTCTGGGCTCTGCAGGTAAAAAAACACCATAAATGTAACGTCTCTCTTTTTAAGTTTAGGGTAATCTGACACACCTGAAATTACTAACAGGGGCAATATCAAAATGATCTGAAAGGCCTGATTTTTGATAATCAGACACCCGACCTTCCGAAGATTCCAGGAGAATATATTCTAGAAAACGTGTTCCAAATTGATGTGAACCGATCGAAATGGGCTAACCTGAGTGTTCTCTTCAGCATGATCATTATCTACCGCATCATCTTCTTCATTATGATCAAATTCAGCGAGGACGTGACCCCATGGATCCGTGCGTGCATTGCGCGACGTAGAATACAAAAGAAAAATGCAAACCAGAATAACACTGTCACTCCCTTTGGCCTCACTCAGTCACCTTCTCTGAGGAGCTACGCCCAAAATCGTCCTGGCATTGGCAAGAAGTAGAATATATATAAAGCTTGTGAGAGACTACCATGCCATCCCAAAGGAAACTTCCACTGTCTATTTGATGCGGTTTCTTAATACATATCGCATAACATGGAAATTTATTTTATATGCTGAGCATGTTAAGATTTCTTGAGTTGAAATTTGTGTGAGAGAGAGATTACTGTGTAAACCAAGATGAGTTGCTCGAGCAATCAAAGTTCTTTCAGTTGACTACACAAAAAGTAGAAGTATATTTTCATTTTGGGTTGAGATTCCATTTGCATGATTAAACCGTTGTAACTACTTATTTGTTTTTATCACTCAAAATGTATTATATTTAACATCTTATATGATTAACTGCATTACTTTATATTCTTATATAATGAGTAATACGACAATCCAAGTTAGACGTGCAAAAAATATAGCTTAATTACAAGATGTTCATTTTTTTAGGAATCTGAATGCCAGCTCGCTTCAGAAGAACATTTGACACATTCTTAGCCATTATCACAACTTCTTCCTGTCGAGTAGAAAAAAATAATTTGCATATATTAAAAACCAATCGATATTCATATTATCTCTGGTCGCCAATTCCAAGGATGAGCATGAAATTGTTCCAAATCTAATCTTTTGTGGGTATATGTATGATACCTCGTTTAAGGTTGTGATCTTCTTATCCACCATTATCCAGCGACCGTTGCACATGACAGAGGTGATGTTTTCCGTTCTCATGCAGTAAACAAGGCAGGAAATGCTGCATAACAAGAAGAAATGTTACCTTTGAAGATATGTCATATTCGCAATTATAAATCTTGAGAAGGAACCTTATTGTAAAACGCCTTCACAGAAACTGAGTCATACCAATCATGAACAGGCATCATCGACCAGTTAGACGGATTGACGACAATCATGTCCGCCTGCAGATTCAAATCTCAGGCTTAAAACTTAAAAAGAAAACGATACAAAATGTGAAATTGTAAGAAGATATATGCATTGAAACTGGAGTATTTTAAGCTAACATATACCAAGATAAAATCTTGAATCGATCATGGAGGCTTGACACTAGTTAACACTTGGACCTAAGAAACATATTTAGTTAACCTTTGACAGAAATTAGTGTACCTTTTTTCCAACCTCGAGTGATCCTATGTCATTGTCCCAGAGTACAGATTTTGCACCATTTATTGTTGCCATTTCAAGAATGGTTTCAGCAGGAAGAACAGTAGCATTTGTAGTTCCTTCAGTAAAAACTTCCCGTCCTTTGTTGATTAGAGAAGCAAGGTACATCTCATCAACTACATAGAACATTAAAATTACTCAAAGCAATGTGCTATAAGATAAAAAGAGACATTTAAAAGATTTTTTTCCAATTATTTTGGATGACAAAATCCCTATCGATGTCGTAACCATTAATTACTATTGAAGACAAGAGCTAAACCTTGAAAATTCAGACCGTTATGTTGGTAAATTCAAACAAATATTTGTTGAAAAGAACGTCATTTTCGTAAAACTTAGCCAGCTGCTTTAGTATCAAATGAAGTTTTGTATGTGATATTTATAGAGTTTTAAATATGTTCCACCATGACAAGGAACTGCACGAGAAGTACTGAAACCAATATGTTTGTCACAAGAAGAATGGAATAACTCTTTGCAAAATTAAACACCAGATAAATAAACTCGACAAACAAGCAGCAAAACTGAAACCAATATGTTTGAGAATTCTTGTTACCGATGCTCATCCTATTATTGGAAGGTGCACCATCTGTTCCCAAAGAGACACAGACACCTGCAGCTAGCATTTCTTTAATTGGTGCAAATCCAAGCATACGCATAGCAGCAGCAGGACAGTGAGACACTTTAACGCCAGCTTTTGAAAGTAAATCAACCTGAAAAAAGGCATATAAAATTGAACAAATTTGAAGATTTCAAGTTTTATGGTAAACGAGGACTTAAAATTACAGGGAGAATATTTGGCTCGATAATTATTTCAAAATACGAGCTCAGTTGGTAGATCAAGAAACACGCACAAGATTACCTCATTATCATTGACCCAAACAGAATGAGCAACCAGCAGATTGTTTTGTAGTAACTTGATTTTCTCAAGATATGTTACAGTCCCATGTTCAACTCTTTGGACTGTCACCACATGTTTGTTTTCATATGGTATCTCCGCAACATGCTAGAAAATGAAAAGATACATAAGAACATTTTAACATGATAAAACATCGAGTGAATGACATAAAATGCCATTCAACTTAATTTGAACCTCAAAACTTAATAAGCTCAAGATCTGACCATATGGATTCCAGTTTTGAGTTCATTAGCGGCATCTCTTGTTCCAGTAAGTAGGCAATCTGTTGAATTCATAATTTGCCTTATCCCAAACCATATTCTGATGCGTCCTTCAGCAGTATTATGGTGCTTTTTATGCAGATCCATTTGAGACTGCCCTCACAAATAATTAATTGTTACAGTAAGCTCACTGACATAAAGGCAGCCTCAATGGAATAAACCACAGGATTAGACAAACAAATCTGTGTCGTAAAAACTAAATAAGAAAGTGAAGATATACATGTCGTTAGATTAAAAAGCTAACAATTTGAGTTAATGAAACACAAAACTTCAAGAACCCAAATCTTACAAAGATACCCTCATAGATTAAATATTGAGAGATTAGCTAGAGGCGAGACCAAATTTCACAGGTTAACACGGGCTTTGAAGATTTGACAGCTGATATTTTCTTATTCATGAAATGTTATTTACATAATCTGCCTTTTCACTGAATACAAAGATAATCACATTAGACTTTCAAGGACGATATTCATTAAATCACTTTCAACAATGTACAAGACTAATTGTCATAGGATTAAAAAATATTTTTAAGAGACATATTGAGCTGTAATTTAATTACCGATAATTGGAAACGAAAAGAACCTGAATACACTCCTCAGCAGTCCTTTTGGTCCATGATGCAGGAAGTCCTTCACCAGCGTCCATAACCGATTGTGCCAGACATGCACGCAAGCCTAGCAATTCAACGGCCCTTGCCATTCCAGATACATGCTGCCCTCCAGCTTCAGCAAAGCATGTAACCTATCACACGCATTACCAGCAGCATATCTGATATCTTTCCATATATAACTGGACAAAACAATACCAGGTACCCACTAAAAGGTGATTACTTTCTACTCAGGTATTAGCACTCATTCATCAAGATTCTTTATATGAGAACAAAATTGGCATTATAGATTAGTACTACAAAAGCAACCTGCACTTGGTAAGCGACAATTCCCTGCAAATTATTTAAGTATAAAAAACAATGTTGGCTCTCTTCATACAACCTCAAATTTTTTGGGAAAAATAATTTCTAACATAGCATCAGTGACAATGTCACAAGTTAAAAACTACTAGTACACAATATCATACACATTTCATTAACTTGATCTTAGATTTTGTGGGCCTTTTCTCCCTACAACCAATGTAAACTCATACATGTTAAATACCATTTCTGGACAGATATCACTCGATCTTCGACTTACACGTAAAACCTGTATATTATATGAACTCGAGCTTCAGAAAAATTTGTTTATAATACAATCAGATGATACGATAACACCACGCAAATAACACTTACACCTGAGTGAATGAGCTCAATCCCGCAGAGTAGAGTAGATATGTAAGAGTCATCCTCAGTCATCTCGGCTTCATACGGCCAGATGCGTTGGTGAAGCCACGTCAGCAAGTCGACGTCATCAGCAATCCCTCTGGCCAACTGTTGTGAGGTGTGAACGTGGGTGTTAATGAACCCTATGAACAACAACGAAATTCAATGCATATCCATATATCAAGTACCAAATAAACAAAGACAATATCACGAGCACGGTTTCCACAAAAACAATTGACAAAACAGCACCACCACCCATGAAGACAATAAATTCAAGATTATTGCATGCCTGGGAGAAGAAAATGCCCATGGAGGTTGAGGATCTGAGGTGAAAGAGGCGAGAACTGAGAAAGTACATCCTGAGAGTGGCCGATTGCTATAATGGTGTCGCCTTGGATAGCAACTCCGCCGCTGCTAAAAACACGAAAATCTGAGTCCATGGTTACGATCAAAGCATCGTGGATTACGAGGAGCGAGTTTCTTTCCGCTATAAACGAGCTTTTTCCTCCTCCTTCTCCTTCATCCATCGCCGGTTGAGTGAGCTACTACTGTGTCAAGACTCGGAGTGTCAATCGTTGAGTTTAACTTGGACAGGAAAAGGCAGTTTTGGCTAATAGCATTTTTAAGCCCTCGTAAAAATATAAAAATAGCATTAAGCCCTCATATAATATAAAAATTCACGAATTCCCTGTCAAAATTAATGGGCTTATATAAAAATAGCATTTTAAGCCCTCATATATATATCAATTTTTTTTAAAAAAAAAAAAAACTCATATATCAACTTTTTATAGTCAAGAAAGTTAAATTTTATAAATCATAAGTCATTTGCAATGGATTTGATATCTTATTTTTAAAAATACAGATTTTTAAATCCAATTGATTTTAGAAAATGGTTTTTCGTTTTCTAAAATTTTCATAGGGATTCTGATGCAATTTGTCCCCGATTTATTTATAATTTAATCGCATTTTGCCCCGTCAATTGTGGCGTATTTCTATTCAAGTTGGATCAATGAGGTGACACTCGCTTATTTGATATGCTTCATCACATCCAATAAGTTCATGTCATCTCATTGATGGACATATAGAGGTATACACGGTTGGTGAGCAACATAGTAAAACTATATATATAATTAGAATAATTATTGACTTGATAAATTAAAATAATTATTATGCCAAATAATTTTTGAAGGTGTGTTAAAAATATGTATTTTAGTATATCAGAGTTAATATGATATAAAATATATATAGAGACTGAAATAACACACGAGATCAATTAAATGCAAAACCGGGATAATTGAGCTTAAATTACTACTTTTAATAAACAAATATACAATACATATATGCATACTCACTAGCCAAAAAGGGAAGAAGAAAGAAGCAACCCATTCCCATAAACCCATGTCTTTTTCACATCCTCCCCGAAGCCACTGTACCAACTGCCGTAGAATCGACATAACTCCTCCGTCCGATCTCGAAACTTAAAAATTCTTAACGGTTGTGTTCCTAACATCCTAAGGTTCGATTCAAGCTATAAATCAGTAATTTTGAGCAAGTATTCAGCTGGATCGAAGCTGCTAATTTCAGCTCATTTCTACACAGTTCTTGTCCGATTCGGTGAGCTTTTGCTTATGATTTTCGGGTTTATGTGTATTGAGCACTATTAATCTTGACTTGTGTTCAAATATAACTTGTAGAACTATTTGTTAGCTTTCTGTAGCCGCTGGAAAAATGAAATTTCAATTAGAAACAGATTTGATATGATTTTTCTACCAAATTGTGACGAAATCGAACTCTGTGTTTGAGCTGTGTAGAATAGCTACTGTAATTCGAGGTTTTGACCTTTTTGCAGTTGGATTCTGGATATTTTGCTAAAATGAAAGTTGTAGATATATGTGTTATCTTTCGAATGAGACTTGAAACGTCAAATTCCATTAAGAATTGAAAAGGTTATGCATGTTTTACTGAAACTGCTCACTTTTAGATTTCTTTCCCCGAATTTCGTGAGTAGCAGGGTGTTCTTGCTAATTTTGGGATTAATCTACTTAGACTCTGAAAATGGTTTCTTCTAGGCAAATTATATAATTGAGTTTTCTTTCATTTCCAATTGGCGGATATTGATTTTAGCCAATATTGAGTGAGATATGAATTTTATACTCTTAAGTGCTGAATCTGGAACTGTAAACAAAGGTAGTTTCATGGTTTCTGTTTTTTGGCATTTAATCGCGTCGAAATGATCAAACTCCTTGTTGATTTCTTCTGGTGAAATGTGGGATTATTCGAGTTATTGTTATGTGTTTTAGGCAGAGGAGCTGTGCATTGATCGTCGTTAGTTGGTATATGTATGTTATAGTTCGGTAACATATAACGATAACACTTAAATTATGTTTTAAGCATATTTATATATTGTTATTATTGTTTATATAATTATGTGAATTGTTCGAGTTGTTAAATACCTTATTGAGTTATATGTTTAGGTATATGACATTTAGTTTAGGGCATACTGTTATGACATACATCTTTAGCCCTATCGTTCTTATTGACCACTTACTGTTATTCATTGTTATTCAACACAGGTTGTTGTATAACTCGGGAATAGGGTGTGGCCGATAGGCCTATATTGATACACCTGAAATCGTAGTTAAGATTGATCGATCCCATTGTTAGTGTAACCCTCGAGGTGAGTGCTGAGATTGTGATATCCAGTTCTGGTTTGTTTGTGTTAATCCTGTTATATATCATTACAACTATATGGAAGCCGAGTTGGGGGTGTTGATTAGCACAGCCTGTCATACCTCGTATACTTGGTAGGGCGGTTTAGCTACATGACGATGTAGCTCCCCTGTGTGTTGCTCGAGCATTATTCTTGTTGATAGTATCGTTCGTTTGGCTCCGTTTATCCCGTTGATATTGAGCCATGTTCATACATTTCAGATTTCATCTACATATATATATTGATGCATGATTTATGTTATTGTTATGTTTTTGAGCTGTTTCATACCAGAATCCTAACCTCGGTCGTTTACTGGAGGGGCTGCTGTGGTTGATTTTGGACACCATGGTAGATCTCCCGAGTGGTTTTAAAGCACCATGCAAAGGTTCCACAAGCGGAGCTCATAGTCGAGGTTGGATTGTTTGGTTTTGGTTCGTTGGAGTCTCACAGCTAGTTTTTATGGATGTCTAGGGGTTTGTGTCGGTTCTATGTCGTATTTTATTTGTCGGAGAGATGTCCCGAGTATCTGTATAGGTGTTTGACTTTTTATTATTTAGTTTGGATCAGTTTTAGCATGTTTTAAAGCCTTGACAGCTTAGTTGAACTGATGCTTGAGTTTTTTTTTGGATGTCTTATTTGCGGGGAGGTCGTGCCGAAATTTCTCTAGGCCCTAAGATCCGTTTTAAAGTATTTTAAACCATTTTTCGCCGCAGAATTAAATCAAATCATTATTGTTTAATCATTAATTCTAATTAGAGTAAATAGACTTCACAGCCATTGATCTGGGCTATATAGTAGCGGAAGTGGTCTTCAAAATAGGAACACTGCAGCTCGAATCCGAGCTGATTCCGATCAAGTTCGCCACGCAAAAAAAGTACTGGAACTCTACCGCGCAATCGAAGTATGCAAACTCCAACTTGTACACTCCATTCGAGTCTGTTGTTCTGTTGACAGAAAAGAAAAGCTCTTCAGTTGTGCTTGGATAACTTGCCCTCATTCTGCACTCTATATGAACATATGCACCTGATCCATCCACAAATAGCAAATACATAACTATGATCAAAATTAAGACCCTCCTCACATTTTGGCTGAAAATAATCCTTAATTTTCCAAATCCCGATAAATTTGGTCTAAAAGTAGCAGTGTCGGACATACTTGATATCATATCAGCACTTGAGTGAAAAATTAAACAAAACGCGTGGAAAAAACCAAAACATTGCACTTAGATCAGCCCCATTTAAACCATCTTCTCTAATCTTTCTATCCCTTTTTTCTAATTTTCTTCTCAAATTTAATTAGTTATCAATTCTTATTAAAATATACATAAAATTAAACGTTTAATGAAATAAAAATATATTATCATTTCTCTTATAAAAATTATGATTGTTATTTTATATACACAAAGTATGTGCATGGTTCATCAATATTAATAATGTCTCAAACTCTTAGAATCATTACTATTTTAATCATTTATGTGTTCAACTAATTTATCTTTACTATTCTTCCAATATATAAGTAAATTGTTAACTCAAAACTTCCAAAACATCTTCTCACTTTTGGTATCCTAACCACTATCTCATTATCCTAAAGTTATAATCAAATTCAAAGTTAATTCCAAATAATGTGTATATTTTATGTTCATCTAAATTAAAAAACCAAAAACAACATCAACAAAATCCGCATAACGCGTGATCTATAGTTTATCTAACACCAAAAGCTCATATTTAGAACGACGTGTCGGATTTGACACACGAAAAGAAAATACTCCATGCATGCCACTAAATTAAAAAGCTATTTTCCTTTATAATTAACAGGCCACATACCAATAAAAGAGGGATATTTATAGACTTAAGCGCTAATTAACTACACTTAGCGAATTAATTAGCTATACTAATTACTAAATTAATACTCAGTAATTAGTTTAAAGCCAGAGGGCCCCAGCTTCCTTGAGGAGTGGAACCAAAGTGCCATTAATATGCGACGCCATAACTCTGTCCATAGCGCCGACGAGTTTCCCGCCGATGAATACGACGGGAACGGCGGAGCCGACGCCGAGCAGCAGCATCAGGGCTCTCTCGATCTCTTTGCCTCTGGGATCTTGGTCGAGCTCGAAGACAGTAGGGTTGACTCCCATCCCGCAGAACAGCCTCTTCAGTGCATGGCACATGCAGCAAGTGCTCACGCTGAAAATCACGATGGCGCTGCCGGAGGCCAGCCGCACCACCCTCTGCCAGGGGTCCTCCGCCGCCGCCTCAGAGATATGACGCACATGATGTAATGTCGAGGGGTGGTGGCTGGCGTGTGATGACTTCTGTAATGGTGCATGTTTTGGTGCAAGAACAAGAGCTCTGCAGAAATGTGTCGATTTGTTCGTATTCTGAAGCTCGAGTGAAATTATGAAAAAGGGATGTGGGCTGAGGCTAAGATATAAATAGAGATCATTTGCATGGGGAAAAGCAAATCGAGGCTCACAAATTGTATGGATTTTCACATATAAAAAAAGATCGGTTTTTGACTTTGGATTTTGGCTCTCATTTCGAGTTAATGGTGTATAGGGATGGTAAAATGTAACACGACCCGTCAATCCGACACGATCCAACACGAAAAAATCAGGTTCGGGTTAGTGCCAGGTTAGACGTGTTTCGGGTCGGGTCGCGGGTTGACCCGAATTTTTTTTTTTTGAAAATATTACCTATATTTTTATATATTGTATGTTTGAACAAAATTTGTTGTATATTTATATGATAAATTTTCATCATTTAATATTTATTTTGTATATTTTTTATTTTTTAACAATTGTTTATTTGATTTAGTAGATATATTTTTAATTTTCTACAATTAAACTTTCAAATTTAAATCGGAAATTTTGTATGTGTTTAAATTAAAATATTATTATTTTTTATTTTTTCGAATTTTTTTCATTAATTTTTTTAAAATAAATAAATAAAATTCGGGTTAGACGGGTTCGTGTTTGGGTTAGGGGTACGGTTTTCGGGTTGGTTCGGGTTCGAGTTGAAAAAATATATATATTCGCAGGTTGACCCGAAACCCGACCCACCCGACCCGATTGACACCCCTAATGGTCTAGCCATAGTTAAAAGTGGGCGGGAAATTGAGCTGAAGAACTCATTTTTTTCTGTATATCTAATAAAAGAAGGTACATTGTCTCTTTTTATATATAACACAAATGTGGACACTAAAAGCACAAAACCAAAAGCGTGGAACTAGTAACAAGTGCTAATACTAAAAGCGTGGAACTGAGTCGTCCAACTACTAACCCACACCTTCAAGGTTGGTGGAGATCTCAAACACCAAGCTTGGAGAGCAAGGACCATTATTACTGCGATCTGCCTAACCCTAGAGTAAATAAGTCAGCAAGTTGCTTGGTTGATGAAATGTGGACTGTCTTAATGATACCACTTTTAATCTTTTTTCGAATCAAATGACAATCGATCTCAATATGTTTTAGTGTGTTCATGCTACATGGGACCGGCTGCAATGTGGATCTCAGCCTGTTTATCACAGAAAAAAGGTGTTGGCACAACAAAGTAACTCCCATGTCAGATAACAATCCAGAAATGCAAATTATTTCACAAGTAGTTGTGGCGATAGCTCGATACTCTAGGGGTGGAAAAAAAATACCGAATTTATGGTATACCGAGATTACCGTACCGAAAAAATACCGAATTTACCGAATTTTCGGTATATTGATGGAGATCAAACAAGATGCTTATAAAGGAATTTATAAGCTAATTTTATCGATGAAAGAAATGAAAGTTAGCTTAATTGTTAATTAAAGAATGAGAGTGAAACTGCTTATTTGGTGGAAGAGTTCACTAAATTGATAGCTGCCAAATATGGTAAGTGAAAATTTTGATCTTCGAAATTTTTTATTTTCATTATATGAACAAGACTTGTATCTTTGATACATCGGCTCTGTCAGATCGTCGATCGGGTTATAATGAGTTCATAATTATTTATTTAGTGAAATTAGAATTTAATAATTAAATTATAGTACTAGTAGTGATGACTACTAAAATGTGCAAATTTTCATAAAATGTTCTAGAGTGGTCTAGAATTAATTAACTAATGAGTTAGTTATATAAATTAAATAATAGTTATTTAGTTTAATTAATATATCTATACGTCGATTAAAAGTGTGTAAATATATTAATGTTTATATATACATTGTATATGGAGATATAAAGATGTGTATATATATATTATTAATATATCATGCATTATCAAAAGTTGATAAATAAATGATATAATAATAATATGATAATTTTATTATAATAAAATTAAAGAGTTCTGGTGAGACAATAATTAAATCAGAGAGGGATTCCTGATGGGATCAGAAATCGCACTCTGTAAATATATCATTATAGGGTATATAACGGGTTTTTTAAAAATATTTTAATTTTTTAAAAAAAATTTCAAAAATAATGTAATAAAAAAATTTTCAAAACTACTGCAATCCGCGCTTACGGAGCCCGGACGCTGCTCCACGTGAGCAGCGTCCGCGCTTTGTAAGTACGGACACTGGTCCACGTGAGCGACAGAACATTTTAGCGACGGAATATATATAAACACCGTCGCTAATTAGCGACGGTTTAAATTAGCGACGGTTTATAAACCGTCGCTAATTTAAAATACCTATACGCATAATTGCATCAACAGCGTGCACATGTACGCCGCAGATAATCTTGAACTTTCAACGGCTTGGAACTTTGCAGCGTGCAATATACGCTGCGAAAAGCCATTTTTGTTGTAGTGAAGACAGAGAAAAAAACAAACAAGAAATTCATCAAGCTGCGATATCTCAATTGAATGTTGTTCATTTTCCTCAACATCATTATGTGGTCGAATGTCATGTACAAGATGCTGCGGACCAACATTAAGCAAATTTGTAAAACTGTGTATGTTCGACCAAGACGGAGTCTTAAAATCCTGCTGACCAAACAAACCAAAGTCAGTCATCCCTGAATTACTGAAAAAACTAGGTTGAATAGTAGAGGTTCCTGAAAAAACTTATTTTTTGATGAACTTATTGTCGGTTTTTTTTCTCTATCTTCATTACAACAAAAATGGCTTTTCGCAGCGCGCAAATTCTCTTTCCGCAGCGTATATTGCACGCTGCAAAGTTGCAAGCCGTTGAAAGTTTAAGATTATCCGCGGCTGTTGATACAATTAAGGGGTGTAGGTATTTCGGCAATTAGCGAGCTAATTCAATTTTAGCGACGGTTTCAATTTGAGCGACGGTTAATAAAACCGTCGCTAAGTAGCGACGGTTTAATTCAATTTTAGCGACGGTTTAGTACACCGTCGCTAAGTAGCGACGGTTTTTATATATATTTCGTCGCTAAAATATTCTGTCGCTTACGTGGACCAGCGTCCGTCCTGGACCAGCATCCGAGCAGCGTCGGCGCTCCGTAAGCGCGGATTGCAGTAGTTTTGAAAATGTTTTTTTTTTTTACATTATTGTTGAAAAAAAAAATTTAAAATTAAATTATTTTAAAAAAAACCCGGTATATAACACAAGAGAGTTTTTGCACTTAAAAGCTCACAAAAATCCTTCCTTCCTTCAACCCAAAGTCTCAGCCATCCCAATCAATTTTGGTGAATTCTTCCACCAAGTTTCTTCCACGGCTGCGCCCTGCCAACTTGGAAATTCGGACAATCCGATCTCAACGCACAAATCTTTTGGCTTCCGCTACGTTTTGGGTGCGAGAAAACGGTACCCCAACACATAAGCCATGACAACAATAAGGCATTAACTCTCTCCCACTGAGCAAGGTTAGCACTACCAATCGCTGGTCTACTAGTAGTTCCATCAATAAACGAGATCTTATTCTTCACACAAAGTGCGATCAACATTTCTTTACACCAGACTCCATAATTTTCTATGCCAGTCAGCTGATCAGTAACGAAATGCATACCTTGTGTATCAGATGGATGTATATACAGTGGATAGTTGAAATTCAGATTTGAAGAAGTCGCCATTAAACAAATAACAATCTCCAATTCAAACTTCAATGTGGAAACAAAAGATTGTAGAAACAACGATTTTTAATGAAAACAGGTGTGACGGTCTCAAATCCACACAACGATTGAACACACGCCAGGAAAAAAATCGAACCTCCTCTAGATAGCATGTTGACGTATGCAGGAGATTGAGACGAAGAACTCATATTATATGTATAAAGAAAATTACAAATATTATACATTATTATTTTGAAATTATAAAAGTATATGAAATTCATTTTAAGACGTAATGTATAACCGTGTTAATCTTAGTTGTATATCTCTAACTCTTTTATGTACGGAAAGTTAGGAAATTAAATAATATAATTTAGTGTGTATTTTTGTCTGTAGGCATGCTAATATATATATATATATATGTGTGTGTGTGTGTGTGTGTGTGTGTGTGTGTGTGTGTGGGACAGTAAACTCTGAAGCTTAACGCCGCTGGCTAGCTAGATAGCCAACATTCATGTCTGTACAGGCCTCAGGGTAGGAATTGATAAAAATCATATTTTTTATTTTTTGTTTTTGTTTTTATCGTAATTTTGGTTTTATTTTTTTTACGTGATGTAAACTTGATTTTATGTGACGTCATATTAATATTTTTTTCGAATAAGAATTGATAAAAATCTTATTTTTAATTTGTTTCTTTGTTTTTAATGTAATTTTGGTTTTTTTTTACGTGATGTAAACTTGATTTTATATAATGTCACATTAATATTTTTTCGAAAAAAATATTAAATACATACCGAAATAAAACAAGAACATAATTATAAATTAAAAAATCAAACATGTATGACGAAATGTTTTTTTCCTTTTTATTCAGATTGTATAATAATATAATGATTATTGCATATGATTTTTGAAACCTCATTGAATGTGAGTTGATTATTATTTGCATATTTGGCTCATAACTATGATTGTGAAAGAATTTTTTTTCTGGATAATTAATAATTTTTTAGGAGCATTTTATATTATCAGAAATTGTTGTAAACTTAGAGGTATTTGGAACACCTTCGATAAATTTTTTTTATAATGAGGGAACTCGCAGCCGCTATTTTTCGGTGCACATTGGACAAACTTTAGGGCTATCGCAGTGGCATACAAACCACTCTAGTCAGGTATTAGGCAAATCATGTGCGACATATTCGTCCTATGAAGTGTCGGTATGGGAAATTGAACTCATGAAAATTGGTCAAAAGTTTGTCTACTCCATCAACTCGAACACTTTGAGAATCGATTGTTCAATAATATTATGATACTCTATAATTAATTATAAATGACATCATGTATCTGTTAAAGACATGGATGTGACATACAAATTAAAGAAACTAGTATAAAAAATCCACTTGTATCATCAAGGGAAAGGACCACATAATACAAAACTTGAGTTTCAACAATATCTGAGATTTTACCCATTTTTTCAATTGTCCATACGAATTCATCGGTCACATACATGCAACATACTTGCCATTGTAGATTATAAGTTCTCAATTTTAAATCTTTCATTTAATTTTCTCCATGAAATTTATGAGATATTTTTCCTTTACTGTTCTAATATATGATTTTTCAGTACCCAAACATGTATAACAATATTAGTACATTTGTCTTTTCGAATGAAAATCGATATGAAACATTGAAAATCCGTAATTAATATATGATATTTGAGTATCATTTGTTTCATATCTGATACAAAAGATAAAATTTTGAATATAAAATTAAAACAACTTTATCAATATCAATATTCGACGTACATATTTTGAATATTCAAAAATCATATAAATTTTTCTTTCCTTGTTGGCTTCTTTTCCGTCCAAATCCCAACTCCCATTTGCAGAAATCCACGCACGATGTGTAAGAAAGTCATGTGTAAATGAGTTGATTTGTTGGTAATTGTGTATTTGGCCACCCAAACTACGGACAAAGGTGGCAGATCCTAGTCCGGCGTGCGACTGAGCCGGCGGCCGAGATAGTACGGATTCGGGGGCTAATTGATTTTACGCATCGTGCCACTAAGCGTGCATCTATTTTAATTAATTTGCGGCCAAACTGAGAGTACTTCATATTTGCTATTTTTAACGTGTACGATTACTACTACTTAGGGGCAGATTTAAAATTTTTAAATTATAACTTCATCTCAGTTATAGTTGATGGAAACAGTACAACTAATCAGAATCGATTATTTTTTTTTTGTCGTGTGGATTTCTTATATTTTTATGTAGATTTCATGTGACCGAAGATATTGTATCATCGGCATATTACTATAAAAGCAACACATTCGAAGAAATTTATTATTTTGGTTCTACAAATAATAAAATTCTAGTTTTAGAATAATACATTTTGTTCTTTCATTACTTACAATTTTAGTATTGGTGTGACGATAAATACTTCAATAATATACAATACCAATAATTTACGTCACATGACAATATTCATTGTCAAGTTGGCACTTTGCCAAAAAACATTTAAAATTGAAAAATAAAGAATGTAAATTCGATTATAAAAACAAAATTATACCAACGTATATGATTTTTTTTTGTATTGCAAAAAAATATTTAAATGCGTTATTAAACTTTTATATATACTAGCGTATCGTGGCATACACGATGCATGTGTTTCGTAAAAAAATTAAGTAGTTTTTGTTTAAAAAAATTTATACAACATAAATAAATTTTTTGTTATAATTTAGTAAAATTATGCAGTTAGTTTGAAAACATGAAAGATGTTTTAGGCAAATCCAAAATTACACCATCATTTCATATAAGTAATATATGATGATTTTGTATTATATATAGTAATATATACATATGCGTGTGTGTTATAACCAATTTTAAATTTGACGGTAGTCTATAGATATCATGATTGAAATTTAAAACATTGACATTGAATGTTATGATCGAAGATAACATTTTAGAGGTGGTGAATGAACTGTTATTTAATTTGAGCTACTAGAATCAAGTTCTAAGTTCACAAATTGTTCAAATTACTTGGTGGATATGATATAAGAATAATAACTAAATTTACGTCTCATTTTCTTCTATTTCCAGAAGGATTTCACTAAAAGATTTGATTGGTACAATAACTTGTATAAATCCACTTCAGTTTGGTCCCACAACTCTAATGAGCTGAAGCTCCTAGCATTCTTTACTTCAATTTGATATGTTCAGAACCAGGCTTCTGACAGTTACAATTGATTTTCATAACACAACAACGCTCGTGTGTAAAAGATAAGTGAGAATACAAGGTGCACAATATTGATCCTTAATCGATCTGATGAGAAACTTAGTGTATGTGAAAAATAGCTTAAAGATGAATCTTTTGAGGATGTTGTGCTATTTGAATGCTTAAAAAAGATTGATAAAGCAATAGTTGTTCCAAGAGATCTCTTTAGTCTTGATGCATTCCTTATTTATATGTGTTGGTTTCCAACATTAATAAATATATATGGTACTCACAGATGTACTGGATAGTCGACACTTATATAGATATTGTCACGTGTCCTTGTTGATTTGTGAAATATAGTACATGTCAATTCAAATTTATTAGACACTAGCTGAAATGGGTAACCAACAGATCTTCTCTATTGTCCTTCCTGACAACTTTATTATAAATTTAGAGATATACTCTTTGCCTTCAGAGAATATTGACTGACTGATCTTCGAGTTGATCTGTTATGTTCGAACAGCTTGGTTCAAGTCACGCTGATTAAGAAACTCTATCAGATCGAAATATTTGAGCAGCTCGATCTGTCTACTTAATTTAGCTTGTAACAACATATGTTGATCATCGTACTTATAGTCTTGTTTAGTCCAATTTAAAAAATCTGCATCAATAAAAGCTTGAGTTAGATCAATTTAGTTTGAAATAACCAAAATTTAGATATAAATTTTGTCTTAACGGTTTCTATTTTTTAATGATGTCAAAACTAAGTTGTTTATTATAAATAAGAATTATTATCAAAAGAAAGCATGAAAATTATGTAAAAGTTCTATCTCCCGAATTATCATTTCTTGAACGGTTGATGAGGGGTGTTGCTTGGTGTATATGTGCTACTTGAGGTGCTATGATGATAAGCACAACCACTTCCACCATGTGGCTTCTTATGCTGAAATGACGAGGAGGAAGGTTTATATTTGTCTCGTTCTTTGGGATTTTCTCCCTTTGTGGCATCACCCTTTCCTTTTTGTAGAAAAATAACCATTTCAGAAATCTAGGTGCCAAAGGTTTCAATATGTCCAGTCAGCACAACTTTTTGTTTCTCAATGCGACAGATAAGATCATATTCACCAGATTGAGCACCTCAGTAATCTACTCAGAGAGATTTGTTTTGAAGAGTTTAAGGTCCAAATAAGATGTCATCTGATCTGCTCGTAGTCCAATGATATCACTATGCATATTCACCAGTGATTGATGAATAAAATGCATTTGATCAAATTGTGGATATTCTAGATCGTATCATTGGTCTAGTCCCTAAAACTTTTGAGGTGAGATTGTTGGAGAGTTGGTGTCAGCTCAAGTTCAAGCGCTTCTTATTCTATGTGAATTGATACAAGTATTTGCGGTTCAGGATCATCAACGATCTATTATTTCGGTATCTCTTCGTCTTCTTTCTTTTTCTTGAGATGGTAGATTTTGCAAAGTAATTATGGATGAAATTTGAAACATGTTGTGAATTAGCTCATCAATTGATGGAAGTTGTGATAAGGATGTTACACTTGGCTGGTGTGATGTGGCGATTTGTTTAGGTAGTGACGCACTTGTCTGTTCAGTTGTCACGGTAGGCTGCACTGATGAGGATGTAACATGAGATGAAGTTTCCATTATCATGACTGACGGTAGTGGTATGGCCATTGTTATTAATGCATCAATTTCTGGAGCATATTTGGAGTTTTTTCAGAAATGATCAAGTTATCCAGGGTCTGCAGCATCTTTATTGTTGTAATCAAAGAAATTTCTGGAAGAACTTCAGAATGGTGTGAGTGCACAGAGTCTTCTTTAAGTTGTTTACCATCTTGCTGTTGTAGTCAATTCAATTTCACTGATAAACAACATAGTGAATTGTTGTGAGACCATTAAAAGTAAAAAATTTATTTGTATTAAAATAAAATAAAATTTTAATCTCTAATTTTGTATTTTTGTTTGTAGTAGCTAAAAAAATTGATTAAAAATGTTATATACATAACTGAAATAACAATTTCACATAAAAATCAAACCCAAATTGAAAAATAAATAATTACAATAGAATCAATAATTTAAAAAGATTTATGAGGAAATAAAAATTTCAATTTATTCAAAGATGTGAGACATCAATGATGGAGGTAGGGACAAACATTAATGATGGTAAATGTTGGTTTTCATGAGCAGCGGAAAATTCAATGATTATGTGGCTTTGTTGACAAATGAATATGGAAGAAAGCGATACATGGTTTCATACCAAAATCATCCCTTCATCGAGTTGTTTAAGCACACTTCTTTGAGTACTTAATTCTATAATAATAGTGATATATTGCTCTCCTGTAGAAAGAGAATGTGTTCTCTTCGAAAACACATTGAGAAGTTATAACCAACAAAATGTTATAGTGAAATCTTTTCATTTTGTCGATTTTTACCCTAATAATATTTAGGATTTCCATGTAAATCTCAATGTCAAATTTTAATCATTATTTTCATATTTATATCTTAAGATGTCACACATGGGAACAATGAGTGGTATCAGAGTCTTGATTTAAATTTTTTTAAAATTATGAGTATGCACCATGGTTGCAGCCTAGACTGATCTTCAACATCCAAAAATATTTTTTGATATTTTTTATTAAGGCGATATTATTTTCTCCAGTCTATTAAATTTTTGTAGATATAATGACGGACATGTAACATTAACAAAGTTCAACGGGAGCAATTTTATGTTGTGAAAAATAAAGATACAAGTAGTTTTATGAAAAGATAATTGATTGGTGGCTATTGGAGATAGACCGAGGTAAATGACGGATGATGGAAAGTGGAATGTGATGAATGATAATGTTGTTGCCAATTTACATTTGATCATAACAGAAGAATTACTGTCAAGTATATATGAGATAAAATGATAAAATTTATCTGAGAGACTCTAAAAAAATGTAAGATGTCAAGTCACTACACCACAAAATTTTCCTAAAAATAAGGATTTATACTCTTTAGATGGCAAAATCCTCATCGATGACCGACCATATCAACACTTTAAATATTATATTTGTCCAACTCACTTCAATGGGGCATAAAATAGAGGAAATGGAACGTGCTGATCTTCTACTTCAAAGCCTTCTAGATTCATATGAATAGATTTATGGACTGTGACTCCAGTGAGAGCCAAATGCGAGGTAGATAAAATTCAAGAAGTAAGAAGAAAAATATTACTGCTTTAAATGTGGCGATAAATGACACTTCAAGAAAGAGTGTAAGAGAATCGAGAAAGATTCTCAAAGAAATATGGCCAGTACTTCAAGCGGTGGTGAAACATTATCCAGTGAAACAATAACAATTGCAGAAGGCAAACACAAATTTTGTGACACATAGATTATGGATTCAGTAGCGACATAACACACGCAATCTCGGAGAGAATAGTTAAATCAGTATGAACCAATCTCCAAAAGATATGTGTTCATGAGAAATGATCATGCATTGGAAATCACTGAGATCAGTACCATCAAAGTAAAAATGTTTGATGACATTGTTCACATCATACATGAAGTAGGACATTTGAAGGGGATAACGAATAATCTTTTGTCCTTGAGGAAATTGGATGATATTGAGTGCAAAACCCGTATCGAGAATGAGATCATGAAGATTGTGAAAGACGCGCTTGTTGTTATGAAGATGAAAAAAGTTGCTGTAAATCTGCATGTATTTTGGGAGAAACACACAAAGATGAGGAACTAGCAGTTGCATCGATTGGTGCAGGAGAAGAATTAACGGTGTTATGACATAGAAAGTTCGGACATATGTCAAAACGAAAGTTGAAAATTTTCTCAAAATGGAAGCTGTTGTCGGGGCTTACAAAAGTATCATTATCCTTTTGTGAGCATTGTGTTACCAGTAAACAATATAATTTAAAGTTTCACACTTCTGCTGATAGAAGTAAAAGCATATTGAAGCTGATTCTTTCGGATGTTTGGCAAGCACCAGTTGTATCTCTAAGAAGAGCGAGATACTTCTCGTTCATTGATGATTTTTCTAAAAGACGTTGGATGCATCCAATCAAGATGAAATCAGATGTTTTTCATGTCTTCAAAGATTTCAAACCGCGGGTTGAACTTGATTCTGAAAAGAAAATAATGTGTTTGTGGACTGACAATGGATGAGAATATACCAGTGACGAATATGATACATTTTGCCAACATGAGGATATTAGAAGACAGTTCACGATGACTTACACACCTCAACAGAATAGAGTGGTGGAGCGGATGAAAAGATAAAGTAAAAAGAGACAAAGCCATACTAAATTCAGAAACTACTATAATTCATGTGGAAAATAAGACATACGAAGATCAAATTTCTTTTGAAGCAGTACCGTAGCACGAGGAACAAAAATATATTGAGTACGAAGTTTCTAATGTGAGACATTCAACCCGAGACAAAATACCACCAGGTTAGCTTTCAGATTATATAACTGAAAGAAATATTCATATTGTCTGTTAATAAAGGATGATGAGCCATAGAGTTTCCATGAGGCCACTCAAAGCTCAGATGTGTCCATGTGAATGACATCGATGATTGAAGAATTGGAGGCTTTAAACAAGAATAAAAATTTGGATCTTGTTACACTACCACGAGGAAGTAAATCCATTGACAACAGATGGGTCTATAATATTAAGCGTGATAACAATAAGAAAGCGGATCGGTATCGTGCTATATTGATCATAAAAGGATATGCTTAGAAAAAAAGCATTGACTTTAACGAGATATTTTCGTCTGTGGTTTGGCTTACAACAGTCAGAGTAGTGTTGGAATTGTATACGGTGTTTGACTTATATTTAGAACAGCTAGATGTGACAACGACATTTCGTCATGGAGATCTTGAAGAAAAAATCTATATGCTTCATCCAAAAGGTTTCGCTGAAAAAGGCAAAAAAAACTTGGTTTGCAGGTTGAACACATCTCTGTATGATCTCAAACAGGTACTGAGGTATTGGTACAAGATATTTGATTCATATATCATGAGTCTTGAATACAACAGGTCGAATATATACCCTTATACATATTTCAAGAGGTCTAGAGAAATTGTTATGAGTGACTTGGAACTAGCGAACAATATTCTAGAGATGCAAGTTTACCAAGACAAAAGCAATAGAAATATTTGGCTTTCCCTGAACAATTATTTGAAGAAAGTCTTGCAACGCTTCAATATATAAGATAGTAAGACAATTTTGATTCCTCTTCTTGTTAACTTCATGTTATCGTTCGAGACGTGTCCTAGAAGTGAATCGGAGAGAATGAAGTTGTCCCGAGTACCATATGCATCAGCAGTGGAAAGTTTGATGTTCGCCATAATCTGTACAAAAGCAGACATTGCTCAAGCAGTCGGAGCAGTTAGTCGATACATGGAGAATCCTGGACGTGAGAATTGGATCACTGTTAAGATGATTCTTAGATACATTTAGGGTACCTCAAATGTTGCATTATGTTATTGAGGATCAGATTTTACACTAAGAGGTTGTCGATTCAGATTATGCAGATGATCATGATAAGAGAAAATCTAATACTGGATATGTTTTACACTTGCAAAGAGAGCAATAAACTGAGTTTTAAAACTAAAAACAGTTGGAGCATTATCTACAACATAGGCAGAATATACGACAGTTACTCAATCTTGCAAGGAGACAATATGGATTAAAAGATTATTGGAGGCCAGACACTATCAAGAGAAGGTTCATTTGTTTTGTAACAGTCAGAGCACATTGCATATCGCAAATAATCCAGCCTTTCATTCAAAGACTAAATATATTGGAGTTCAATTTCACTTTGTTCGAGAAGTAGTAGAAGAACAAAGTGTGGATATGCAAAAGAATCATATAAAGGATAACATAGCAGATGTTCTAAATAAGCCAGTGAACATTGAAAAGTTTGAGAGGTGTAGATCTTCAAGTGATCTAGTAGAAATGTAAGCAGCATGGTATGACAAGATGAAAATGATGTGTTGAGATGTGCTTGATTCTCAATCAAATCTCCAAATGAGAGAATGTGAGACATCAATGATGGTGGTACATTAATGGTGGTTGTCATGACAACAGAAAATTCTGTGATTGTGTGGCTTTGTTGACAAATGAATGTGGAAGAAAACTATCGATAAGTGGTTTCACATAAGTGAGGAGCTCTATAAATAGAAATCTCATCTCTCATACCAAAATCATCTCTTCATCGAGTTTTTCTTTCTCATCTTATAAACATACCTCTTTTAGTGCTTGATTCTATAATAGTTGTGAGATATTTAGAGGTTGTAACATAAAAATTATTATTATGAATCTTTTTCATTTTGTCTGTGATTTTCCCCAATAATTTTTGGGGGTTTTCCAAGTAAATCTTGATGTAAAATTTTATTTTATTTTCAAATTTATATATAAAAATACCGCATTTGAGACCAATAAAAAATATATTCATGACCAATTTAGAATGCATTGCTTAGGAAATTTGAAATTTTATTATTTTGAAAGTATTAATCCCAACAATAAGAATATTTGGAAATTATAAAAATAAATAAATATTAAAACTTTGCATATAAAAATACAGAAATTGAGTAACGATTTGAAGTTTATTAATTTATTTAATAAATTAAAGAATTGATCAAATGTAAATTTGTCTACTTGTAATATAAGAATGCAAAATAGAGTGTCAATGATATTTGGAGAGCAAATAGATATAAAAATTATTTTAAATTGTCACACAATAATTAACTCGGTTGTCTATCCAAAAGTGAAATTGAATTTATTATGTTGAAATTGAATTTATTATGTAGAATAATTTATAAGATTAAATGATTATTTAATATTATGAGGTATAATATCATCATAATATTAAATTTGTATATTTTATTTTAATTTTTTTTCAATCATCCATTTAAAATATTTTAATTTTTTTATTTTTATGTACAAGATAAATAAAATAATTTTTAATTAATATAAACTTTACCGAAAATTAAAATAAACAGCGGTCTAAAAATTATACTTTAAAAGTGTTTTATTTTATGATGGAAATAAAAATGGAAAATTAATGGTAAAATTTATCTATTTTTAATGCAAAAAACAAAATAAAATGTATTTTTTGACGCGTGAATCTATAGTTGTTAATTTTCGGTACACACTGAGTAAACATCCAAACTAATGAAGAGTGGGTCTCATGTGAGACCGTCTCACGGATCTTAATCTGTGAGACGGGACAACCATACCCATATTCACAATAAAAAGTAATACTCTAAGCATAAAAAGTAATACTTTTTCATGGATGACCCAAATAAGAGATCCGTCTCACAAATAAGACCCGTGAGACCGTCTCACACAAGTTTTTGTCACTAATGAAACAGCTTGTAAACTACACTAGTCATGTAAATCACACCTAACAAGTCATGTGTGACAAACTTGTCCGAAAAGTGTTGGTAAATAATCGAGCTTCTGACTATTGATCACACATTAACATATTTCACTGACTCAAAACACATTTATAATCTATTACATGAGTTAAATGATGTCTTATCATTTTAACTAAAAAAAACTGTTTAAATTTATGATTTAATAGACCCTATCCTTTGGGTAATACCTCCTTTGGATAATACCTCAAATATTGATAATATTAGTAGATCTCTTGTGAATCTTTATCTGTGAGACGGGTTAATCCTACCGTTATTCACAATAAAAATTAATACTCTTAGCATAAAAAGTAATACTTTCTCATAGATAACCTAAATAAGATATTCGTCTCACAAAATAAGACCCGTGAGACTGTATCACACAAGTTTTTGTCTTATCATATACCTTTCGCCAAATTTATTTTTAACAAATTACATTCTAGACATTTACTTTCTGTATTCCTACATAGTTTTGAATACCATTTTTAGTCTATTTTCTTAAC
Organism: Primulina huaijiensis; assembly: GCF_012295235.1. Lineage (NCBI taxonomy): Eukaryota > Viridiplantae > Streptophyta > Magnoliopsida > Lamiales > Gesneriaceae > Primulina > Primulina huaijiensis. The sequence goes on along the minus strand of NC_133309.1, from coordinate 22,010,834 downwards.
TGGTCTATGCCACATACACACCCCTTTCAAATAAAATAAAATATTGTTGCATACATATTTAAGTACAATAATATTCAATCAAAATTTTAAAAGTTTTTGAAACATTTTCTAAATTTATATTAAATTTGACGTATTTTGTTTTTTTAACTTCGGTCAACTATTTAATTAAGAAAATAACCTCCTCAAATACACATGAGGAGGTCAATTTCTTAATTAAATAGTTGATCGATGTTATTTTACCAATTTTTCTATTAACTTTCTTATGGAATTTTTTTTAAAAAAATGGTAGATAAAACTTTATTTGGATTAACCATTGATATGAATAAATCCCTCCTTCAAGCTTGGGTTTTGAATTTTTATGATATTCTTATAATATATATTTTGTAAAAGAAATAATTATAAATATTAAAACCTAAACTCAAAAATTGAAGAATTTTAAGGTCTAAATTGAAAAATATTGAAGGTGTACAATGCAATTTCTTTATCTCTGCATCTTCTTCCTGGATAAATGTAGTCGAGTTTCTTATCCTCTGTGAATCAACCATAGGAGATGGAAAAGCAATACAAATCCATCATAATCAAGCAACGATCCCCAGATTCCAGAGTTTTCTACATCTACCTCAACAACCCTTCACGCGGCAACGCCCTCTCCCCCGATTTCTTCACTGAGTTCCCCGACGCCGTAGCCTCACTGGATCAAAACCCGGATGTAGCCGTGATCATTCTCGCGGGATCCGGGAAACACTTCTGCTCCGGCATCGAACTTGAGACCCTGAACTCAATAACCGGTTCATCCGAGTCCACGGGCCCCGGACACACGGCGGAGAAGCTCAGACGGGAGATAAAGGTGATGCAACGCGCTGTTAACGCGATTGAGGAGTGCAGGAAGCCTGTTATTGCTTTGATCCACGGGGCGTGCCTTGGGGGAGGAGTTGATATAGCCGCCGCCTGTGATATCAGGTACTGTATGCAAAGCACATTTTTTTCGGTGAAGGAGGTGGATATGGCTCTAGCGGCGGATCTGGGGTCCTTGCAGAGGCTTCCCAGAATTGTTGGGTTCGGCAACGCCATGGAACTTGCATTGACGGGTCGGAGGTTCACGGGTTTGGAGGCCAAGGAGTTAGGATTGGTGACTCGGGTTTTCGGTACAAAGCAAGATATGGACCAGGGAGTTGAATCCATTGCTGAGGGTTAGTTTTATCTTTCTTGTTTCTCAGCTGTTTTCTTGATTCTGTAGTGTGTTATACTTCTATATTAGGCCATCAAGATGAATGTCATTGTTTACCGGCTAATTCAGCATCATTACACGGGGAAATTGTGTTGGAACCTATTGACAATTTAAGATGGCCAAAGACATCGCTCGTTGGTATAATGTATAATACACACCACAACACCAACATGTTTAAATAATTGTGCACTGCTCAGGGTTTTCTGAGACATAGGTCTTTAGTTGGAGCTACGCAGGGGCTCGTGATAGGCTATTATTTTTAAAAGGAAAAACGTGGTTCGGGCATCTCGACTCAGGAAGCTCGCATATTCTTCTGTATTGGCTTTTATTATAAGTTTCAATGTCTATAAGGTGGTGCTGATCTTGGAAGTTTCAATTGAACTTGAGTTGACATTCATTGTTGAAAACGGAATTGTGGAACTCCGAGTTACCAGCAATATGCTGTTATACGCGATAACTGAATTTTATGGGAACTGCTAAAAAGGATTGAATATTGATCTTCATGAGCGTAGGCAAGCATTCATGAAACACATAACTCAAGTCCTATTTGAAATGGGCTAGACTTTTGTTGGGTGTATCGGTGTTGCCAACAAAGGGGTTCATCTCCTTGCTCTTTGCTTCTTATATTTCTCTAAAATGTCATGTGATGACTTGACATATAACCTTTAAAAGTTCACGGAGTTGACTTGAACTGGCTTTATGATTTATTTTCTATATATTTTCACATTAATAATTAATAGTCATGTGATGATTTGTCTGGCTGAGGATCCCACAGCCATCTTACACTTTCTGTTGCTTCGACTTACTGAGCATGCTTGAAGCTTTATATACTAGAGAAAATTTATAATGTACCTTGAAATCAATGCTTTTTCCTTGATGCTTAATTGCAAGATCTCTCGCGCCATAATTGCAGTGAATAGTCATCAGGCATCACTGAGATGTGTGCATAATCTCGAAGGTCTTATGTTGGAGGAAATAATTAACCATTCTTTCTGATAGAGACGTGATCTTTTGTTATCTCATCCCCCTTAAAAAACCGAGAAAAACTCGTGCAGCAAGATTTCTTGATACTCGTATAACTCGAACGACCCCCAATTTGCGCAAAGGAAAAGTTTTGTCTGATTTTGCTTATAGATTGGCCTTTACCCCCATCTTGTTTGTCTCATTTTACATATCCATTTTGAGTCTTAATTAATGATCAGTCCAGTTATTTGACTTTTGGTTTAATAAGTAGTGGTGGCTCAAGTGTTTTGTGAAGTTGTACAACATGGTTTATACGTTTGATTTTTCATATTGATAGAAATCGCCGCAAAGTCTCCTATTGCCGTGGTTGGGACGAAGAGAGTGTTGCTACAGAGCAGGGATCTGACAGTAGATCAAGCTCTAGACTATGTCGCGACATGGAACGCTGCCGCGCTTCAGTCTAAAGATTTAGGAGAAGCAATTGCAGCTCATGTACACAAGAGAAAACCTGTATTTGCCAAACTTTGAAATGAATATCGGGAATGCAAAATGGTGGGGTATCGCCCCACGAGGCAATTCTTTTGTATGTCAAAAGTCTTGAGGTCTCCTTGGACATAGAACATGAGTCTTATCGCCATAACTAGATCGAGCAATAACTGTATGCAATGTGATTACATGTTGTAAAAGGTCAAGATTTAGGTTGTCTATGTCACAAGGCACATGTATGTCTTTGGAAAAATAATTTTATATATGTATTTTATGTAAATGTGTATCGAGAAAATAAGAAGACATCTTGATTTATCCGTTAAGCTTCGAATCATCGAATCGACATTTTGGTACGATGGTATGACCACGTGCTCAAATTACATCGTCACGTCTCATTAATTTTTGTAATTATGATATTGTTGTTATAATATAAATTGTTATAATATAACACAATGCGTGTGTAGGAATATTTTTTTAAAAAAAAAAGTTGCACGCACACCACCTGAGGTAGGGGTGTTCATTGGTCTGTTCGGTTTTCGGTTTTTTATTTCGATTTTTTCGGTTTTCGGTTTTAGAAATATATAATTTGATATTCGAATCATTTTTCTTCGGTTCGGTTTTTTTACCAAAACGGTTTGATTATTTCGGTCGGTTAATTCGGTTATGGTATAATTATTTAAATTAATAATATAAATATATTGTAAAATATAATATGTTAACTTTCTACATGTTTTCTTAGTAAAATATTTAAATATAAAATTTAAATTAATTAAACAAATAACAATCAACTAAAAATTATTCAAAATAGCTTTTCATTCACTAAATATCATATCAAAATATATAATATAAATAAAAATATAAAAAAAATTATTAATTTAATGAATTTTCAGTTTTTTCGGTTTGTTCGGTTTTGACATATATAATCCGAAACCAAACCAAATAAACTTCGGTTTTAAAATTTATATCCGAATTATAAAATTCGGCTTTCGGTTCGGTTCGGTGTTAGGTTTTTTCGATTTGGATTTTTGATTTTTTCGGTTTTTTACGAAGTTTGAACACCCCTAACCTATGGGTGTTCATCGGTCGGTTCGGTTTTTGGTTTTTTATTTCGGTTTTCGGTTTTAGAAATATATAATCTGATATCCGAACTATTTTTCTTCGGTTCGGTTCGATTTTTTACCAAAACGATTCGGTTATTTCGGTCGGTTAATTCATTTTTGGTATAATTATTGAAATTAATAAAATAAATATATTGTAAAATATAATATGTTAACTTTCTACGTGTTTTCTTAGTAAAATATATAAAAATAAGGTCTAAATTAATTAAATAAACAACAATCAACTAAAAATTGTTTAAAATAGTTTTTCATTCATTAAATATCATATCAAAATATATAATATAAATAAAAATATAAAAAAAATTATTAATTTAATAAAATTTCGGTTTTTTCGGTTTTGACATATATAATCCGAAATCGAACAAAATAAACTTCGGTTTTAACATTTATATCCGAATTACAAAATTCGGCTTTCGGTTCGGTTCGATGTTCGGTTTTTTCGGTTTGAATATTCGATTTTTTCGGTTTTATTCGAATTTTGAACACCTCTACCCTAACATGAGGTAGGGGCATGAGTGTGTGAAAAATGTACTTTTGGTTCATTTTAGCACAAGCCCAATACGTAGAAGCCCAATCCAGAGGATCGATCCCCTGGACGCGACCTCACCCGATCGAGTCTCCACTCCGTCTTATCTGTAGACTACTGCAGATGCACGCTGACGTTTACTTTCCCCTCTCTCACTACCGTAAAAACACACGCGAACACGCACACATGGCAGCGGAGCCACCGCCGCCGCTGGATGTCGTAGTTTCTACCACCCCTCCGACCGCCACTTCTGCCGCCATGTCGCCAGACGTAAATCCATTGGACCACCATCCCACCACCGCCAATGAGCCAACCGGCCCCAAGGTCCCAAATAACCCCTCCAAGCGGCAGCGCCGCCCCAGCGTTCGCCTGGGCGAGATAGGCGGAGACCCACCTTTAGATTTCCACCGCCGCCGCCCCGCCAAAGCCTGGCGATTTCACAAAGACCCATCCTTCGCGGCCAAAACTTCAAAAACACGCCCCCTGACAAACCTCGTCAACGGCGGCGACCTGAATTTCCAAGATTTCCCAGGGCCCTCCGAGGATTTTGTCGACTTCACGTACCGCAAGCCGAAAAGCAATAAGCCCACCAAAAGGGTTCGCACCAATTGGAATAAATTCGACTCGACCACCATTGCCAATGGCGGTGGCAGAGAGGGAGCAATAATTGAGACCTCAAATGCTTTTCAAGAAGAAACTTACCACAACGAGAATAACGAAGAGTTGGGAGATTTCGAGATGAAGGGGTCGGAGAGTCCTTTGTTAAAAGATCAGAGTCCAGTCGATTCGGCGGAGAACATGGGAATCCAATACTGGGATCACCAGAGGAGAGGCGGCGGAGTTCGAGTTTCGGAGAGCAATGGAGTAGTTCACGAAGAGGTTAACTCACCGGAGCAGCAGCATAATGAAGGGAATTTAGGGGTCCGAGAGTGGTTAAATGGACTGGGATTGGGGAGATATGCGCCAGTATTCGAAATACACGAGGTGGATGACGAGGTTTTACCAATGTTAACGTTAGAGGATCTCAAAGATATGGGGATTAATGCCGTAGGTTCCCGGAGGAAAATATACTCCGCAGTACTCAAACTGCGGAAATGATTTTGGCTATGTGATCTTATGTTTGCTTTTACTTTGTTTCTTGATTTAGCAACCAAAACAATGATGGTATATGTTTGTTTTGTTAACGTACTTCTGCTTGTAGATTTGTTTGCTCTGGGTTCATATGTATTGCTAGATGTTTGTGAAATATGTGCAACAGCATCTGGAAAGGAGTTGGGACAGAGAGGAAAATTGTGACTTTTCAAGTATATGAATCGATTGAGGAATTTAATTGGGTTTGAGGCTTATGGAAACTAATGAGTTGATAAAGATTCCATCTAATTGTGTGTGAGTACTGAGTAGTAATTGTCCAGTTGAGATTTATGTCACCAATACTGGTGGCAGGCGCAAATACCGTCATGAAAGTGATGGTATCGGTTTACATCTCTAAGAACAATTTCTCCGTGTATGAACGATTATATGAACTTAAACGCAGCATGGCAATCGGAGCACATTCGTAGGTTCTTGTTTATCGAAGGCTTTCTGGTGGCATTCTGGTAAGAGCAAAGGCTGAAGCTATTCTTTCACTGTGTAGCCACAAGAGGCGGCCCCTTTCATCCTCTTTCACATCAAGCAAAATAACACCCCGATCAGGAGCATGACCTCCTCTCTTGCATCTAACGTTCTACCATTCAAGCATTCCGTGAATCAGTTTTTTGTCTTCATATGAATCATCTCCAACTGCAGAATAGTGTACTATCCCCTGGCTCTCAATCCAGCTGAGTCCGGGTTCTTTCCTTATTCGCTTCTTCTTCATGTCTTTCCTTACCAGAGCGACGTGATCCCATCTTTTTGCAGTGGCGTATATGTTTGACCGTAACACATAGCTTACTCATCTTGTGGTTCCAGCTGGGAAAATTGATAAATTGGACATATAAATTTGTCATTTTTGGTTTTTGGTCCTATTTCTTTGATACATTTTATTTATGTCCGATATTTTTCCATTATTTAGACATTTGGTCTTTTTTACCCAATTTCCCCACAGTTGCTGAAGTGTCATTTTCCTTGATCACATGTAAACTTTGAATTGTAGGTGATATCTCGAGAAGTATCTGGGTCATCCTATAACCCAAAGTCGGGATAAGAGCCAGCTCGGGTACTATCCTCGGAACTGCAAAAATCAGGGAAAATAATCAGACCAGCATACACTCGAGTGAGTTCAGGCTCTTAGCCTAGCTCGGGCAGTGTAACAAGATTTAAGAAGATCAGGGGTCATGTTAACAGCCTCACACCAAGTTCATCTACACAGACACTTCAGTACATGTGTCGTTTTTAAGTCCACGGTATGAGATACCATACTTTGGAATCATGGGCCTGTCACTCCACGCACGTTGTGGTGATGTGACTAAACTAGAGGCAGTCTGGGTTGTCAGACATCTTGCCATGAGTAACAACTGGACGCTGAAAACAGGGTATTCATTAATTATGTCTCTACAAATACACATGTTTTACTAATGGTAAAGTATTCAATTCACTTATTATTTCCATAAGCACTCAATATACATTCTCTGTATTATATTTTCCTTTACAAACACTTGACTGACTTGAACGTCAGAGTGATCATACCGGAAAATCTACCGGTGCTCCACTAACGTTCTTTATGTGAAGTGTGCAAACTCTTCAGCCCGAGTACTCTTCAGTGTGCTCGAGAAGAAATCCACCCGACCCAATATAATAGCCCACGAAGATCAAGCCGATTTACTTGGTTGATATCATTAGCGACGTCCGTGGGAAGTCAAATATGAGACGTAGATATGGGTTCGATGCAAAAATCAATTCGAATGGAGGATTCCAGAAGGTAGTCCTCAGACTTAGAGGTTCCCCAAGTAAATCTACCCCATCAGCAAACTTTTACAATCAATCCAGAACAACAGACCCAGTTGATAGCAGTGGCTGTCCAGAAATCCATTGCAAAAAAGCTATCTCTAGGTAATAGTCGCATAAACCGAGAGGAGGGATTGGAGGATGAATCCCCTCCTCAGGACAAATCAAAGTAGGATTAGGAATGTTCTAAGACCCTTACTATGGTCGAGTAACTGAAGACTTGAGAAAGAAAGTGAATAAGTTGGGAGGACAGATCGGGTCCCCCCAAGCCTCCTGAGTCCAGCCAAGAGGATGTCCTTTCTCCACCCATATAGTGAATGAGCCCTTTCCTTCCCTTTATAAGTCAACAAAAGTGAGGCAATATGATGGAAATACAGATCCCGAGGAACATTTGACCTGCTTCGAGAACATGACCGTGTTACACTGTTATGATGACAAGATAAACTGTAAAGTTTTATGACCATGTTGTAGATTAAGCCCAACAGTGGTTTCACAAACTCAAGCCTCAGACTATACGATCTTTTGACTATTTCAAGAGCATTTTCTCACATCAATTTAGTAGCAGCACGAGATATAAGAAGACTGCTTTTAACCTGTTTGAAGTAAAGCAGGGTATGGATGAATCATTACGGGCGTACATCTTTAAATTCAACAAAGTGGCTCTGGAAATACTTTCTTGCACCCCCAAAACCAAGAATACCGCCTTCACATAGGGACTCTAAGAAGGGGACTCCTTCAGGCCCTCGGTGAAAAAACTGCCACGAGACTTTGAAGATCTCTTGTCACGGGCAGAGACATATATCAACATGGAAGAGGTCCAAAGAGAGAATAGAGAGGGTACGAAGAAAGAAAGGGCTGATCGACCGGGTAGGATCGAAGAACGAGCACAAAAAAAATCTCTTGGGGCGGTTTTCTCACTATACCCCCTGAAAATATCAAAGGATCAGGCGGTGCAATTTTGTGAGGAGGGGAAAATTATGTCCTAGCCCCAACGACTTTCTCTGGACTCGAGATCAGCCATGTAATTTTGTACCTACCACGGAGAATGTTATCACGACACCATTGAATGCAAACAATCGAGGAAGAACCATTCCCGGTCGGATCCTGTCGAAGCCGGTCCATCAGTAAAGAAATCTAAAGGACTCTCGTGGGTACCTAGGAACTCGAGACCTCTACCATCTACCAGAATCTCGAGTTATGGACACAGGCTGGGAAGTCATGACAAGCCTACTGCATTAAATTGGGCTCGAGAGGAGAAGGGTCGGGGAAATCGCCTACTCTATGTGTAATCAAGATGATATCTGGAGGATTCACTAATGGTGATCCCAACCGGACTTGTAAGGCATAGAGTCGGCAAGAAAGTTTTTTAGCCCTCTGGATTTGCAAAGGGTCAGTTTGCCTCATAATGATGCCTTGATCATCAAGGCAAAAATTGCAAATTATGATATCAGACAGGTGTTCGTGGATTCATGCAGCTCAGTTAATGTGATATTCCAAGAAGCACTGGACTAGATGGATTTGAAGGGTTACAGTTTGGAACCAGTAGAGACCGCTCTTCTTGGTTTCGCTGGTCATACGGGGTACCCAAGGGGAGAAATCATGCTTCCCTTAACAATCGGGGTCGTGGATTTAAGAAAATGAGTCATGACCACCTTCACTGTAGTCAGGGCATCCTTTTCATTCTAAGTTATCCTGGGAAGGCTGGCTATGAACATCCTCAGGTTCGTCGCTTCCACTTATCATCATAAGATTAAGTTTCCAGTAAAGAATAGGGTCAGAAAGGTCCGGGGAGATCAACCATCCTCTCGAAAATGTTATGCTGAAACTGTCCGGGTAGAAAAGAAAAGAACAATAAGGGATGAGTATGGGAACAAAAATCTCATCAAAGTAATCTCTCTACCTGTGTGTATCATTGATCAATCAACCTTGCTTTGTTCCTGATGATCTTTTCTGGCTCATCTCTTATTTTTAAAAATTCACTTTGTATCAATTATGTTGCCATCATCAAGAGGTGGAACTCAATATCAAACATCATTTCGGACAAATTTTTCAAGCTCATCATGCATAGCATTTGTCAAAAATCAACATTTTTTTATTCAAAATTAGATATAAAACAGGAATGTCTAACCTGTGAGTACATGAAGCTCATGTATACTAACCCGACCATCTTGCGGTAGTCAACCATTTCTTTTTTTCGGGTTTGTATGTCCCAACGAACATTTCCAATAATTTGTAACGATTGATGATTTTTCTGAATTTTTTTGGAATATTCTTTCTATCATCAATCGCATCATCATCACTTTGTTGTTCATCTTCAGGTTCAGTCATTGTAGAATCATGTGTTGTGTTGGGTGTTGTAACATCCAAGGCAACACCTGTATTTTCCAGTGAGATAGGAATTTCCAATAGGTCATCTAAGTCATCCTCAACCATTTTATTTTTGAGATCTGCATAATTACCAAAGACAACATTAATAGATTCTATAATAATTCTTGTTCTTAGAATGAACATACGATAAGTACGTCTATTTGTAGCATATCCATGAAACAAACACTTATCACTTTTAGAATCAAATTTTGCTAAGTGATAAATATCATTTAAGACATAACATATACAACCAACAACATGAAATTATTTAAGATTTGGTCTCATTCCCATGATTATCTCATAGAGTGTCATAGTTGAATCACTTCTTAAGTACACACGATTTGAAATATGACATGCAATGTTTAAGGCCTCAGTCCAAAAATACTTTGAGATATTCTTTGAGCTTAGCATTAACCTAGCCATTTCTTGTAATGTTTTATTCTTACGTTCGGCTCTACCATTCTGTTGTCAAGGTTTTGGGACAGAAAATTCATGTGATATACCTTTCTTATCACACAAAGATGAAAATAAAGAGTTTTCCAATTCCTTACTGTGGTCGGTCCTATTTTGCTTACCTTCAAGTTATGGAGGTTAGTGATCTTTGTGACTAAATTTTTGAATGCATCAAAGGTGTCTAAATGTTCTCTAATAAAGCTTACCCATGTAAAATGTGAGAAATCATCGACACACAAAATAATATTTTTACCTTCATAGCTTTCCACTTCAATAGGACCGACACACGTTAGCATTATCAAAAGCTTCACATGAATTTTTATTAAACTTAATATGCAAATGATCATCGCATAATTGACTAATGCTTATCAAGTTTGAGTTTAGTCCCTCGACATGTAACATGTTGTGAAGCTTGGGCAGTTATTCAACATTCAGTGGTCTTTTTCAAACAGCCATTTCTTTTGCTCCTCTTCCATAGGTCGCCCTACCACTCTTTTGTTCAACGTAATTTGTGAGATGTTTTTTCGAACCTATCATGTGGCGTGAGTTTTCACTATCAAAGTATCAGTGACCTGTAATGTTATTTTTTAATTATGTATAAATAAAATGACTGTGAATTTTTACTTTTGGTACCCAAATTTTCTTCACTGCAGGTCTTTGATTGGAGGTGATGCGGTAGATGTTATGCAATACTCTGAGCAACATCTGATTTACTTCCTTGTACATGTGTTCTTTCCTAAACTTGAAGCCATAGAGCTTGATATAATCAGGTTTGAAACAATAGTAACATGCAAAATGACGTTTCTTTTGCTTCGGCTTTTGAGCAACATCTTGTCCTTTTGATGAAGATCTATTAGTCGTAGGGGTAACTGATGGTGGTTTCGATGTACCCATGCTTTCTTTCACAAATATAGTTGGTTTCGATGATTCTATAACTTTAAATACACTGTTTTTTTAGCCTAACCCGGTCTTACTATATTTTCCCATCACATAGAATCAAGCTTGGATGTACTCGAGTTACTCGAGTTGAACTTGGCAAAGTGTTTAAGTTGCCTTTTTAAGTTCATCCTTGATTTTACACAATTCCAAATCATTATCGATTAAGATCACTTCTAGTTTGGCAATTTACAAACTTTACCTCAGTATTCTCTTTTGAGAGAGTTGTGCTCAACTTATTTCTTTTGATTCAGTCATCATACAACTTCTCATACAGTTTTTGTACACTTTCTAGAGTTATTTCTTCTTCGTCAGCTTCCAAATCTGTATGAGCACTTAAATTTCCAAAAGTTATAGAATCAAAGCATGATGATGCTAGAGAGGTGTTCCGGCCAGGTATTGCAACAACCAGAAGCAACACCTAGTGGATTAACTTGTAACCAGCGTTTTTCTTCCAAAAGTGCAATAAAAAAAGTGTGATTTTCTTTTTCATTTGATTTTTCCTTCTCATCAGATTTCTCACCACTTAAGGAGATATTTAGTCTTTTATTTTTGAGAAATATATTCATGCATTCATGTTTATAGTGTCCAAGACTATTGGATTCTCTTCATTACACAGAGTCAAACTTTTTGGAATTAAATTTATTATTATCTTCATTCCTTTGCTGAAATTGTCCTTGGTTAGGAAAATTGTAAATTTTTTCAGGAGCAATTAGACTATGAAATTTAGATTATTGTCCTATCTTGTTTTTATCTCTTATTCTTTTCAAATAATCTCCAAACTTCTTCGTGGCATAGAAGATAGAGTCTTCACATAGATCCGACTCATTAACTTCTTGTGATAATTGAAGAAGATCATTGTATAAATCATTAGATATTTGGAAAGCAATTATCTTACTTTTGTCTTTCTTCTGCATATCCATATTCAAATCGAAAGTATGAAGTGAACTTATCAAATCTTCCAGTGCGATTTGAGTTGTATCTTCTTCTTCATCAATTGCACAAATCTTGATATTGAATCATTCTGGCAGAGATCTAAGTGCCTTGCTAAACAGACGTCCATTTTAGATTGGATGTCCAAGGCTAAATGCTTTGTTGGGAATATCTCTGAGGCGGCGATCATAGTCAATGATTGTTTCAGTCTCGTTCATCTTCAGATTTTCAAATTTTAGATGTTAACATTCTCAGCTTTGTCATTCGCATATTTTCAGATCCTTCACAATGTTTTTGAAGAATTTCTCATGCATCCTTAGTAGATACGCAGTTTGTAATCAAACTGAACATATTTAGATCGACTGAGGTTAAAATGACATTTAATGCCTTTGTATTGTGGTTCGAGACTTGTACTTCATCAGCCGTCCATTCATTTTCTTGCTTTGTCATACTGTCACCATCTTCATCTATTCTTTTTGATAGAGTCCAGCCGCTGACAACTCTTCGTCACGCTCTCTCATCTATGGACTTGATATATATTATGATCTTGACCTTCTATAGACTGTAGTTGGATCCATCCAAGAATGTGATCATAGTGCAGTGTTTATAAGTGACGCCTCCATTATTTTGTATATGTCAAACATAACCAAAATCTCATTTAGTAGAGCCAAGTGGATGCTCTGATACCACTTGTAAAGGGAGTTTTTGTTTAACATGAACCGAATAAAACAACGTTGCATGTATCATATATCAATGTTGTCCCAAATATTGTAACACATAGTGATAACATACAGCGGAATAATATAGCATACAAATAAATAACTTAAATAATAATAAATCAGATATAATTATGCACAAGTATAAATACTTGTGTGATGCCTCATGGAAAAATAATAACTAGAAAAAAAAACTTGATTTTACACTATATCAATGTTGTCCCAAATATTGTAACACATAGTGATAACATACAGCAGAATAATATAGCATACAAATAAATAACTTAAATAATAAAACAATGTTGTATGTATCATTTATCAATGTTGTCCAACACATAGTGATAACATACATAGGAATAATATAGCATACAAATAAATAACTTAAATAATAATAATCACATATAATTATGTACAAATATAAATATTTGTGTGGTGCTTCATTGAAAAATAATAATTGGAAAAAAACCAACACTAGTGATTTTATAAAAAAATATCTTCAACGACACTTTCACAAGTGTTGTCTTCGGATGTCTCCAACAACCACGACAACACAATTATAAATAATTGTATTCTTCAAACGACGGTGCTCTCAGACTTAATCATTCTCTCCGAGAATATTTTACTCTATCTCTTCGCTCTTTCGTCTCTCGTTTGTGCTTACCATATGATCCTCATATTTATAAGCATGTTTTTCCCTATACTTGTTTCCTTGATTAGAAGCCTACAAATATGGATTTTATAACGAAATAAACTCTTTTAAGCATATCAAATTAAATATAGAGTCAATATCTATAAAAGTCTAGAAAGACTCTTAATCAATTATTAACAAAATTTTATCAATAAAGAAAAGATAATTTTAATGAATAAATTTTATCTTGGAACCCAAGAATTAATTTTCCTTTCAAAATTGATTTTTTAAATAAATTTTAAAATAAAAAATATTAATTTTTGAAATTGAAATACTAAGAGATAAAATAAAATGTGATATATTTAGTTGGATGGTTAGATAATGTTATGAGAACTATCATATCAATTTTGATTATTAAAGAGAGTTTAATTTTAATAAATAATATAGATTAAAGTTCACATTTCCACGTTATACGCTTATATAATACTTGTTTTGGATTATATTTTACGATCAGATACATTTAATGTATTTGACACTTATTTTTTTACCGATTGTGATAATTATACCATGTAACATGTAACGAGTTTAGTGTCAAATACATTAGTTCAGGTGAGATGGATAAAAAAAAAGTCCCAAAATGATATAAAAATTAAATCCAATTTTAATTAACCAACTACAAAAAAATATAGGCAAAAACTTGTGTGAGACGGTCTCACGGGTCGTATTTGTGAGACGAATATCTTATTTGGGTCATCAATGAAAAAATATTACTTTTTATGCTAAGAATATTACTTTTTATTTTGAATATCGGTAAAGTTGATCCGTCTCACAGATAAAAATTAATGAGTCTTAGACAAAAAGGAACTATCTTATTTCCCATGCTTTTTTTTTGTTAGACCAAGTTTCAAATCAAAGTCTCCCTTTTTGGGAGTGAAACACCTGTTCCACTTTTGGAAGCCCCTGGGGTATATCATCATATCCCGATTTTTGATATATAAATGTAATTAAAGTATCTCTTTCGTACATGATTTTCCCATAATGGCCATGAACAGTTGATTTAAGTTAAGAAAATTTTTTTAGCGGGATGAAAAAATATTTTTCAATTTTTAGTTATACAAAAGGAAGGGCCTTATTACATGGGTCAACGTATATACCGTCTCACAATATACCTAATAATATATATTTATTTATTTATTTATTTAAAAAAAAATTTCAACAGATTTTTCTATATTCCTATTGGTCAAAAGGAGTTTAACTTCAAACTTGGCGTATACAAATCGATCTTTAGATTTGTTGAGGTATCTAACCCACTTCACTCTTCGTTCCTATTTCTCTCTCTTCCTTCCGGAGCCGTACGATTTCATTTCCGATTCCGAATAGGAATTAGGGCAAAATTTAATCTATAAATTTCAAGAATAAACACCCGGATCTGTTCCTTAAACCAGTAAAATATAAGAAATCGACTATTAATTCCTCTGTAATTTGAAAAACCTCTGTTGACTTCTGGTGCGATCTCTGAGTTCGTCATATTCCGAATTGTTTTGCAGTAAAGTCCCCTTCTTTTTTTTTTTTTTTTTTTTTTTTTTTTTTTTTTTTTTTTNGGGGTCGATTTTGATTTCCCGGTTTTTTTTATTGCGTGAATTTTGATTTTTGGCTGTTGGGTGATTGGTCAGATTGGTGGGAGGTTTGAAGGTTTTGAGCTAGTTTTTTGAAAAATGCAAGGTGGTTGTGAGGAGCTACTTGTTGAAGTTGAGGTTCACGATGTGGAGGAAGGGGAGATCTCAGATTCCGCCTCGGTTGAAGAAATTACCGAAGAAGATTTTAATACTAAACAAGGACCGTCATCCCCTTCGCCTCTCAAAATTACTGATAATTCGAAGAAAACCAATGCTATTAGTGATAATCCGAGTCAAAATAGTGGTGGTGGAACTAGGAGTGGCAATAGTGGTTGGACGATGAGGGAAGTATATAAGTATCAGATTGCTCCCAAGTCTTACAACTCTGGTTTGTACAATTTGGCTTGGGCTCAGGCTGTAAACAATAAGCCCTTGGACGAGGTTTTTGTGATGATGGATGGTGCAAGTACTAACACTAATAATGATTGTGACGATAATAATGATGCCAAGACAGATACTTTGTCGTCTGCTAATAAGGTTGTCGTTGATTTGGAGGATGACGGTGAGAAGGAGGAAGGGGAGTTGGAGGAGGGGGAGATAGATTTGGATTCTGAGTCCGTTGTCCAGAAAGAGGGTTCAGCCGAACCGATGGAACTTGAAGAGGAGGTGAAAGTTAATCCGGACAGGAGTGATCATCTTGAGAAGAAGAAGCAGATCGATTTGATAAAAAAAGAGCTCCAGAGTCTGATTGTGGCTGATGCTGATAAGTAAGTTAGATAGGAATGCTTCGACTTTGATGTCCCTCATCTTTGGCGCTGAGTTGTTTGGATAAGTAATTGATATAGTTTTTGGTTTCTTTGTGTAGATCATTTGTTATATGGTGCTCAAGTTTGCAGAAGTCAGTTGACAACTTGCATAGATTGGTTTTGGAGAGCTCATCTGCTGAGAAAGATACTCTTGCTAAACAATTATACACTGCCATCGAGAATGTCAATTCAGTATGACATTTGGACTTTTTAATATTCCTACCTCACATTTTCTCAATAATAGATTTTTTTTCCATGGATTGTTGGGAAACATCTCATTTATACACTTCCGGAAAGTTGCTTAGAATTGGTGTTTGCAGGTGTTCTTTTCGATGAATCCAAGACTCAAAGAACAGAATAGGGACATCCTGTCAAGGTTCTGTTTTGCATGTTCTATTCGTATACTTTTCTTTTGTATTTGATAATAAACGACTTAGTTACCCAGTTTTTCAAACATGCTTATAGGTTGCTGATCCATGTGACAAGCTTAAAGCCGCCTCTTTTCTCTCTTCAGCAGTTGAAAGAGGTAAGATTTTTCTTAGTTTGTCCAACGGTGGGATTTTAAGAGTTCATGTATCTCACTTTGTTGCATACTGCCACAGATGGAGGTTATCGTATCATCAGATAATTCATTGGCTATTTCGCCCAACGATGACATTGATAATAAGAAGAAACACGTGGATGTAGGGTTTTGTAAGACTGATGCCGATGTGTTGTTTCAGATGGCTAATAATGGCTTAACTGGCCTGGAAAAAGATGAAATGTTATTCAGGCATACTGGATCCTTAGATCAAGCTCATAGCAGCTTCTCACTGGCTGATTCAAAATTAGTGTTAGATAATCATAAGCATAAAGGACCAGTTCGTCCACTCCTTGATCTTCATATAGATTATGATGCAGAAAATCTTCCATCTCATACACGAGTTATGACTTCATCTCTGCCTTTTGGTCAAGGATTGTTGTTGGGACATGAATCAGCGAAACCCGAGTGGCCAGTCCCCAGACAATTTCTGAGGAAAGAGAATGCTATAATGCATCCTTATGAGACTGATGCTGTCAAAGCTGTTTCCACTTATCAGCAGAAGTTTGGCCACAGTTCCTTTTTCAGGAACGACGAACTTCCAAGCCCAACTCCTTCTGAAGAAGGTGATACTGGAAATGGTGAAACTAGTGGGGAAGTTTCAAGTTCTATTATTCAGAATGTCAACACCTCAATGATAGGGCAACAGATGAGTGGTCCTGTGAAATCCTCAATTTTGCTTCACCCTGTTGTTTCTTCTTCTGCCTCCATGGTACTTACTGGTCAAGGGATGAGCAGTGCTATGACTATCTGTCCTGGAAATACCACCTCAAATCCTGTGTTGAAATCCTCCTCTGCCAAAATTAGGGACCCAAGGCTTCGAAGGGTCAATTCCAACGCAGTTTCCACGAATGATGAGCCCAGAGTGGAGCCTCTTCTTGGACTTATGAGTTCACGGAAGCAGAGGATAGTTGAAGACTTAGTTTTGGCTGGTCCCATGTTGAAACGGCAACGAAATGAGTCAACAGTTTCTGGAATCGCACATGACGTGCAAGGAGTGACTGAAACTGGTGGTTGGTTGGAGGACAGAGAAACAGTTGGAATGCAGGGTATGCGAGGAAACCATATCCTGGGAAGCGTAGGCAATTCAGCAAATTTGGAAAATGCTATGACTGGTGTTTCTACCAGCTCGATTACGTCTAATTTAACAATAAAAGGAAATGAGAAATTCCAGATCATGGGTCAGAATACCACCATATCTTTACCAAGTTCAACGACAAGCTTGCCAACACTTGGTGCAAACTCAACAAGTTTTATGACTAGCCCAACCTCTTCTCTGCCTCTAAGCAAACCTGTGAATTTACCATTAACAAATCAAACGACAAAATTGCAAGTGACAGATCCCAATGCGACTACTTACCTTCAGTCTCTCTTAAGAGATCTTGCAGTGAATCCATCTATGTTTATGAACATACTTAAATCGGAACACCAGAGGTCTTTTGATTATAACAAAAGTATGACACACGTGCCAATTTCAGATTCTTTGCTTGGATCCGTACTGTCAACAAATGGAGTGCCACCTAATGTCGCCGTTCTGGGGCAGCAGCCACCAGCTGGAAATCAAACACCTCCCCAGGGGGTTGCTGTGGTGGGAACCTATATACATGCTCTGTATTAAGTTTCCAGTTTTTTCTAGCTCAACAATACTCATGCTTTATGCCTTTCCAGATACTCTTGCTTGTTTACTGCTTCCGAGTTTTGCTTGTTTAACACTCTGTGCAACCTTTGGCCTATTTCCATTTTCTGAACTTTGAACCTAGACATGCAACTGATTCATTCCTAGAGTTTTGGAAGATAATTCCTACATTTACTCTTGAATGGAACCCAGAATTATTATTTGTGTTGGGAGTGTCCTCAGATAACTTTAAACATGGAAAGTAGATGTTTAAAATGGATATACTACCACCATTGTTGTCATTTGGTTGTCTCTTCAACTTAATACTGGATGAAAATGTACTTTCTATTTATTTTATTATATTTTAACAGTAAATATATCGTTAAGCAATTATATAATATAATATGCAGGAGGATTCTGGAAAGATTCGCATGAAACCCCGTGATCCACGCCGTG
The DNA here is from genome assembly GCF_012295235.1 of Primulina huaijiensis. NCBI lineage: Eukaryota > Viridiplantae > Streptophyta > Magnoliopsida > Lamiales > Gesneriaceae > Primulina > Primulina huaijiensis. Next base: position 21,992,485 of record NC_133309.1, on the reverse strand, counting down.
TTCATTATAATGCACATCAGAAGGGTGGTTCTGCTGGGTCTGATCAACTCAAAATAAATACTTCAACTGGTTTGACAATGACCAGCAACTTGGGCACGTTAAGGCAAGAGGATCAATCGGAAAAGAAATCAATGGCTTCTAATTCTGTGATACAACCTGATATTACTAGGCAATTCACTAATAATCTGAGAAATATTGCTGATATATTGTCCTTGTCTAAACCATCTGTTTCTCCATCGATACCACCTGAGGTTCCAACATCTCTGTCATTACCGACTCATAAAGTTGGGACTGAAAATAAGAGCCAGGACTTTGAGTCTGGAAACCTAAAAAATGGGGCTAGCTTGTCTTCTGAAGAACCAACTGTTGTCCCGCCCCGACCACCAGTTGCATGGTGTGATGTTGAGCATTTGTTTGATGGATTTGATGACCAACAAAAGGTTGCTATCCAAAGAGAGAGGACTAGGAGGATGGAAGAACAGAAGAAAATGTTTGCTGCTCACAAGTTGTGTCTTGTCTTGGATCTCGATCACACTCTTCTTAATTCAGCGAAGGCATGGAATATTTTGATTAGCTTTTAATTTCATCACAAATTGTTGAAACATATGAAAGAAATTAAGAACAAGGTTTTTGCCTGCTGTTTTACTTCCAGTTTGTTGAAGTTGATCCGCATCATGAGGAAATGTTGAGAAAAAAAGAGGAGGAGGATCGGGAAAAGCCTCAGAGGCATCTATTTTGTTTTCCTCATATGGGAATGTGGACTAAATTGCGGCCTGGGATATGGAATTTCTTGGAGAAGGTGGCCCCCTCTTCTTTCTGTTGCTAGCCATTGTTTTATCAAATAGTAACTGAACCTTCTTTGCTTTGTGATGCTTCTTGATATACCATTTTAGGCTAGTAAACTCTTCGAGCTGCATCTATATACCATGGGGAACAGGTATTATGCCACTGAGATGGCAAAATTGCTTGATCCAAAAGGAGAATTATTTTCTGGGCGAGTTATCTCGAGGGGTGATGATGGTGATCCTTTTGATAGTGAAGACAGGGTTCCCAAGATCAAGGACTTGGAGGGAGTTTTGGGAATGGAATCGTCTGTAGTAATTATAGATGATTCCGTCCGAGTGTGGCCTCACAACAAACTAAATTTAATAGTTGTAGAGCGGTAAGGATCCGCCTTGTTCTTGAGATATTGCTCAATTCATAAACCTTTCAGCTAACCATCCCTCGATTCTTTGATTGATCTCTTCCTTTTTGTTTCTCCCCATCAGGTATATTTATTTTCCCTGTAGTAGACGACAATTTGGACTACCGGGTCCTTCCCTTCTTGAGATTGACCATGATGAAAGACCAGAATTTGGGACTTTGGCTTCTTCTTTAGCGGTACTGTTTAAGCGCCAGACAACTTTGTAAATGATGTGTTGCTGAATGTGCGAATGAGATTGTTGAATATTACTTCAATAGATAGGATATGTTGATTGCTTAATTTGTTTTTTCAAAGCAGGTTATTGAGAGAATACATCACACATTTTTTGCACACCTGTCATTAGATGAAGCTGATGTTAGAAACATCTTAGCTTCTGAACAACGGAAGATTCTTGCCGGTTGCCGAGTTGTATTTAGCCGGATATTCCCCGTTGGTGAAGCAAATCCTCACATGCATCCTCTATGGCAAACAGCTGAACAATTTGGTGCTGTATGCACCAATCAGATTGATGATCAGGTCACCCATGTAGTGGCTAATTCCCTCGGGACTGACAAGGTATTTTCCTACCCTGAATTTCCATATAATCTATTTGTCACTTATCCCTCTCAGCCCAAAGGCTCGGAAAAATTGTAGCTGATCTTACATTTTTCTGAATAGGTGAACTGGGCCCTTTCTAAAGGAAGATTTGTTGTGCATCCTGGCTGGTAAGACATTGCATGTGTTCACCTCGATGCATTTTCTTTCTCTCCTAGTATTACTAATTTTTCGTCAAATCGAATACGCCTTCAACTCAACGAACACTTTCAGGGTGGAAGCCTCGGCGTTGCTTTACCGAAGAGCGAATGAGCATGACTTTTCCATTAAACAACAATAAACCACCCCCATCACACATTTTCCCATGGTTTTGCTTGTTATTTATTCTTGGGGTATATTAGCAAAGCCACATGGGGTCACCAGGGAACTTCAAAAACCCTTTTAAGACCCCACCATTACTGGAAACAGAACCGAAGAGGGGGGTGAGTGACCGGCACTCTCATCAACTGACCTTGGGGAGAACGGGTCGCCGATCGGGGTAAACCTAATCGACCTTTTACAAGCATGGAGAAAGGAGGGTAATTGAATATAAAACCCAAATTAAACTTCAGAACTTACTAAAATCAATGGTGGAAAATCCAAGGAGTAACTTGTTAATGTTAATATTCTGGCCAACAAATTTTGGTTAAAAATTGGGGAAATGGAGTTGTAAAAATTTGCTCTAATTGTTAAGCCTTGAGATGCCCAAAAAAGGGTGGTGGTTTTATTTGTCAGTCTATTGCTTGATAAGGTGAATTTGTTTTTCTTTTTCCTCCTTTAGCACAAGAAATGGCACTGAATTTTAAGGGAACTTTGCTGACTAACCAATCATGGACCACCCCAAATATGTTTCTTACCAGAATAAAAGTGTGAAAATATCATTTTGTTTTAACTGAAAAATACTCAAGTTTCCATGAATGAAAGCACTAAATAAATAAATAATAAAGAATATGTCTCTTGTAAGACGATCTCACGAATCTTTATCTGTAAGACGGGTCAATCTTACCGATATTCACATTAAAAAGTAATATTCTTAGCATAAAAAATAATATTTTTTCATGGATGACTCAAATAAGAGATCTGTCTTATGAAATACGATCCATGAGACTGTCTCATACAAGTTTTTGTAAATAATAAAAGAAGTCCCGAAAATGCTTTTTGAAGGAATCGAGAAATTAATTAATTGGCTGTATCATATATATTAATATAACTGTTGTATAAATTGCTTTAAAGCAAATAAAAACTAGTTTCTTGATTCACGTTGACTGTATAAATGGTACCAATCCGCCTCTGCCCCTGCCGGGAAAGCATATTCTCGGCAGCAGGTTCCGTGGGATCTTTTTCCCTCTCTTGTTACGTGTAAGGCTTAAACAAGTTGCCTTCATTTTAAATCTAATTTTAAAATAATTGATCAAGAAAATTATATTTTCGATCTTGTAATCGACATATTTTTCCATTTTTACTCGTTAATTTACGGTCGTAGTTCATAACTTGCAATTTTTTAATTATTTTTTTTTCAATAAAGTGTTGACGTGTTCGATGTAATATCAGATATATTAGCGATATTTGTCGCCATGTGGCAAATTTTGGTGTAGCACTGTCATTTTTTGATTTACTTTCAAATCTCCTATGAAAAAATGATTAAAATAAAAAAAATTTAATTTAGTGAATTAAGATCATAAATTGCCTAACATGTTAAACAAATGAAAAATATACAAGTTAGACTACTAACAACTTAATTTTCACATAGCTGATCCCTCATTTAATTTCTAATTTTCGGTTTTTTTTCATCCTTCTAATCACTTTTGAATCTCCATTAAAGAGAAATCTGGTAATTTCTCTTACTAAATAATTAACAATTTTGGGGGGATGATATCGAAGAATGTAGAAAAGGAATGGTCAAGGGCTGTTGGAATAAAAAGATGTGAATTTAAACTTTTCAAATTGGGTTAGGCCCTTCGGGCCGGTCCGCCCCGCTATAAAAATTGAGCGGGTTGGGTTGATAAAATAGCAGCCCGTTTGGAGGCGGGCCAAATGGGCTGAGCCCGTTTGGGTTGCAGGCCAAGATGGGTCGGACCCAAACGGGACGGGTTGGCACGCCAAATTAGGGTATAATTTTATATATATTTTTTATATTTTTAAGTTTTAAGTTTTATATAAAAATTGGAATAAGTCTCCTGCATCTCCATCACTCTCTTATCTTATTTCTTTCTTATTTTTCTCTTTGGCCTCGCCTCCATCACTCACTCTGATAAAATCTGAATCTCTGTAAATTTTATTCATGAATCTTAAAGGGATTAAATTTCTGTAAATTTTATTCATGAATCTTAAAATAATTTTTAAGCATAACAATTGTTTGTGAACCCAAGAGTGGTTTTGTTTGAAGTTCGACGAGTTGTAGTGAAATTTTGTAGATCCGGCGGAGGTTTGATAATTATGTGTATTGTTGAACACATAATATTTTCTAAAATTTACAACCTTCTCTTTCCTTGACTTTCTGTTATCTTCCATGTCTCAATCTTCATGTTTGGTTTAAGCACTTTATTTTTTATAGATTATGGATTATGTTGATGCTTTCTTAATTTTTCTTATTTCAATGTTTTTAAGTATTTTATGAAACTATTTGACTAAAATATATTTTTCTTCTATGTTTACTGCGATATTGTTTAGTATTTTTTTTCTTAAAAAAAATAAACGGGTTCAAAATAAGCGGGTCGGCCCGCCTAGCCCGCGGCCCAAGGTGGGTTGGGCTGGGTTGGTCATTTACAGACCCGCGAAAATGACGGGCTGGCCCGTCCCGCCAGCCCGTTTTGACATGTATATGTGAATTACTGTCTTTTATCACAAAAATAAAATAAATAGGAGTATTGAAATAAATAATTTCCAGAGTATAATTTAACCTTGGTACCTTATGAATTTAGTACATTTTGAATATTATTAAAAAGATAAAAAATGATTAATTGTTAAAAAAAAAAAAAAAAAAAAAAAAAANTTTTATCACAAAAATAAAATAAATAGGAGTATTGAAATAAATAATTTCCAGAGTATAATTTAACCTTGGTACCTTATGAATTTAGTACATTTTGAATATTATTAAAAAGATAAAAAATGATTAATTGTTAAAAAAAAAAAAAAAAGAAGAAGAAATTGATGAATTGTCAAAGTCAGTATATTTTAATAAATTAAGTGGTACATTTGGGTATTAATCAAAATGTTCTTAAAACGTCTACTACTTAAATATCACTAGATTTTTTTCTTTTTAAAAAAATCTAATTTTCGAAAAATACTCAACACGTGCATCTAAAAAAAAAGTAATGCACTACTAAATAAAAATACTGAATTTAAAAATCTTTGAACATGACAAACTCTTAAACTACTGTTTAAAAGAGTTTACACCAATAACATGCAAAGTCCTGACAATCATCAATATATAAAAACGAAATCATATAAAAATATACATGGTTCCTCTTAATTCATCAACGTAATGTGGGGAAAAAATATGGTCCTCGGGTTAACGTACGCTCGCATTCAGCTTCGCCTACTCAGTTTTCGGCGCCTCTCGTCTCCTCATCAATATGTTCATTTGCATCATTTACACCTAGTGAATCTAAAGATTTAACACACCTAAATCGTTATAACAAGTACATATACATAACATGAGTTGTATATAGAACCCATAAATTTTGGTACACAAACTCAAGGAACAAAAGAATTTTTCACAATGAAAAAAGCCACTGAATCTATTCTGTGCAAAGTATTAGACTTCAAAGCTTGAGGTCGAGTTTGAATTCTACTCGAAATATTCAATATATTTGTAAGCAAATTATATTTCTTCAATATATAATTATATTATATCAATTAAATATTAAAACTAACGTATTGTTGCGAACTATCGAACAAAATAATCTAAGTTCGAGTTCAGTTCACAAAAAAATTTCCAATATAATCATATGTTCAGTTTAAACTCGATAATTTCAAATACAAATCAAATATTTTTAGAATAAATCGATTCGATTTGTAATATAATCGAGTCTCATATCTTTCCGGAGCTTGAAAGGGTATAATTGGCAGTAAACAAAATCTAAGGCCCAAATCTTCCCGCGAACACAGTTCTCACTTCCATTGATTCATTCATCATCTATTCCCGATATGGCGTCAGCTTCCGCCGTCGGATCTCTTTCCAATAATCTTCCGGCGAACTCCGCCACCGTGAGCGTGCTTCTACCGCCTCTAACGAAAATCCCATCATCTTCATGCGTGCCCATCGTTTGTCGAAGCTTAGCGAACCCATTAAGCTCTTCAGGTCAGGCGTTCATTTTCTTCTTCTTTTTTGCGGTTCCTTTTATTTGTTGTTATTTTACTTCCGGCGATGATGGTTATTTTGATTAATGTTCGTACTTGATTAATTGAAGAGGGAAATGTAAACTCGGAGCACTGGACTGTAATTGATCGGAGGCAGGTTGTTTTGTCCTCAGTAGGATTCTTGGCAGCGGCTGTTTGCCAATATCAGATGATTGAAGATTCTGCCTTTGCATCTGAATATGCCGACAGTAATCTCCTCTATCACCCATTTTCTTCTCCTATCAGTAGTACTATTATAGTTAATAAAGGAAGGAAATAGTATTATATTAAGTAGTCCATGTAGAAATGAATAGGTGGATGCTATTTTTTTGTTTGGTTTGTCACTTGAAAATTTACATTGGCTAATCTGCTTTTTTAAGCTTTCTGCGATTGCTCATTTTAACATGATTCATATATAAAATGCTGTTCAGTGAGTTCGCCTCATCTCGCTTTTAGTTTGCTCTTTTTTTTCCCCTGTGAAACATGAAGCATGATGCATCTGTTTGAGTTATATATTCAAATGATCATTGTGTGGGATGAATGGAGTATTTGATTGAGAGTATAATGGGAGACTAAAAGAGAGCATGTGTTCATTGATGCTGTAATTCCCTTGTTCCACATGCCAAAAAAATGAAGATTTAAAATGGCTTACGATGAACTCCTAACTATTTTAGGACGAGACGTAGTAGTTGCCATAAGAGCTCATTTTACGATCATGCTTGTGAGGCCTGTGCCGAGACACATGCCTCATACTTTCTTTAATCCAACCACAAAAGTCAACTCGGGGATCTTGTTCAATATTTATCGATTTGTTGACTGCCAAGAACAGAGTATTAGTAGGGTCGGGATGCATGGTAATTTTGTTGGTATGAAAATGTAGCATTAAGAGTTGTTATACTGTGACCGAAGGGTACATATTATCCTTGGAGGTGACTTTTATTTGGTTTTGGTCGTGTAAACATTCTTCTGAGACTTTTTTTTAAAAAAATTGTATATCATTTTTTCCTATGTCAGGCTTTTGTCTTGGCAAAACTGTCTCTCAACCATGTAAATTTGAATAGCCGGAAATTTAAAGCAGCTTAATGCCTGTCCAGTTCATGAAATTCAAATCATATCTGTTACATTTCGGGTAATGCGTAATCAATAAAAAAGCTTGAACTATTACTTACGCATGAAAAACAAGTTTTATCAGTGCCTATCAATGTTAGCGATGATGATAGTTTCTTACAGAAGCTTGGTTATGGTGTAAAAGATATTTCATTCACTGCTTTTTGAAAACTATAGAGTTTATCGAATTTAGAATTTTTGAAGTGGGGAATACGCTGGATGGGTTTGATTACAGGATAATCTTGCTTCATCTTCAGGGTCTTGTTGGACGTATGATGTGTATTGGTTCTTTGAATAATTATTCATAATTATTTGCAGCCTAATAGCTTTGAAGACTAATTGTTAGGCTCACTGTTTGAGCATACAGTGCCAGCATTGCGGGGCAAGGATTATGGCAAGACAAAGATGCGGTATCCAGATTACACCGAAACAAACTCAGGTCTTCAGTATAAGGTCACAAGTCCGAAAGCCTATTTTTGTACAACTCTTTTGCATCTTCCTTCACTTTAAAGTTTTATATTTTCGGAACTTGATACAAACATTCAAAAATTGCAGGACTTGCGATTAGGAAGTGGGCCCAGTCCAAAGACAGGAGAAATAGTAGTGGTAAAGCCGTTACTCGTCTCCATTGGGTCGAATATTTTGTTGGAAGTAGTTGTTTCAACAGAACAGATGTGAAAGTCTTAGTAGTTTGGTCGAATGCAGTTGTTTCGACGGACCATTTATGAGATAATCTTCAAAGACTCACTCTAAATGAACTACTAATTTTCTAGAGAAATACATTTCTATATAGAGAACATGCTCTTTAGCAAGTGAGAAATGCCTTCAATTTAAAAACAAGATTATTGATGTTTGTTCGAACTCTAAATTTAGTGGAGTGGTAGGCTATCAAGAAGTTTTTTTTAAAAAATTCCATGGTGTTTCTAGTGTATTTGCTGTGGTGAGTTTTGATCTTGCTCATTACCACAACAAAAGTGTGGAACACGTTCTGTGTAGTAATTATCGTAAAGAAGTTAGCACTGAAGACATGTCAGAATGACCTACTGAAGAATTGTTTAGAAGCTAATGAAGACAGCATATATAATGCAATGAGAAAACAATATATGCTTTGGTATATAAAGTTAAGGCTACAATTATTGTAGACTTGTGATTGCATTAATATGCTCCAATATCGTGAAATACTGTCACTACTCATGTTATTTCTTAACATTCGAGTAAACCTCGAATTGCTGGATATAATGCAAGTTCCCCTACTAACAAAGTTTTTTGGCTCCTTAAACCTATGCGCTGTTTCTTTTGCTTTTTTTTCAATGCTAGACTTTGGTGTTCACATTCTAATTCTCTCTCAGATTTATCATTGAAAATGTGAGAGACCTGATTATAAGTGCACTGCAGGTGGATTGGGACGGTTACACTATTGGTTATTATGGCCGGATATTTGAGGCTCGCAACAAGACAAAGGGTGGCTCCTTTGTGGTAATGCTTGTTTCTCTTTAGCCTATACAGTGTACCTTCTACACCTAGTTGATCTGTTGCTTTTCTTTTCCTGTTTTTATAAGCAGGGTGAAGATAAAGAATTCTACAAATTCAGATTAGGAACTCGAGAGGTGGGGAATTCTATTAATGAAGTCGCATTAGCTTAGTAGTAGCATGGATGTGCATGTGTCCTCAGGGACTGTAAGGTCACTGTTGTTTTGTGGTCATCTCTAGGTCATCCCTGCATTTGAGGAAGCCGTATCGAGCATGGCTCTTGGTGGTATCAGAAGGTATTATGTATGCCGATTTTCCCATAATACCCCATCCAAGTTAGATCGTGAGGACATGTGTAAATAATATGATAGACTTTTCTGAATTTGAATTAATCAATTCAATTAAGAGAGAACGGATGGGAAGTAGTTGCTCACAAATGTGTACAATCTTGCTTTCATAGACACGTGAGCCCGGGATATGACACCCCTCAATAGCTCAAATTGATAACAAAGCCCAACCAATGCTTCTGCAGTATTATCCAATGGAGTGCTTAGTTTGATTCGTTGGAAATTAATTGGAAATCCACAGAATCTTAGATGCATACTGTTAAAATTAATGGGAATTCCGATGGCTGGTGCGTGAGTCGTAAACTGTAGTTTTCTCTAGTGCAAGATAGAGAAACCATGCAGCGACATTTATTGTTTTCTATAATACATCAATATTTGCAGGATTATAGTTCCCCCAGAACTAGGATATCCCGATAACGACTTCAACAAGCAAGGTCCACGGCCAACAACGTTTTCGGTATCCTATACCCTTTTACTGTTGAAGCTTAATATTCTTTCTACACTTCATATGAAGGTGGTCTTTTGCATGACAGGGTCAAAGAGCTCTGGATTTTGTGTTGAGGAATCAAGGATTGATAGATAAGACTCTCTTGTTTGATATCGAGCTCCTAAAAATTGTATCAAATTGAACATTGGCTCAGCTAAAGATCTTGAAAGGTTCTGAATTTGTTCTCTCTTTCTTCTTTTAGCATTCCTAGTGTTATAGAATCAAGTAAACGAAAGACAGATTGTATGATTGTGTAATTTTTGGATGGATGAATAGCACATTCAATGCTTATATATATAATAATGTTTTTATGTAAAACTCATGAAATGGACAAAGCAAGCAGTGTCCAGAGACTGCATGCATATCAGTGTCTCCACGGTGGTCTGTGTCCTAAGCGAAATGAGTGCCTAAGATGGTCACATAACTAGCTTCGACCCTCGATTCATGCTTGTTAGCACGAGAATCATAAATACTCAAACGAGCTCACTCATCCAAACTATGATCTCTGATGGATATGCTCCTGATGCATACATAAACGCGTGATCTAGGCTCGGTACAAATGCATATTTTACTCGAATCGAAATGTGACTCTTCTATTTCAGATATCATCCAAGTTTTGTGTATATATTTGAAAAGGCCAAGCAAACAAACAACCAACAAGACCTACTATTTGTGTGTATTATAAGGAAATATATCTTGAAAAACTACAAAAACTAAAAAACACACCTCAAAATTGGACACCACCGAGAAATATAACAAGCAATCTTCATGGCACTCTTGCTATAAATTATCCCAACTGCAATTGCAAAGAAAACAAAAATGGCTCAATATCTTTCGGAAAAATCCCAGAAATCAAGGGAGATTGGAATTGAAACAAAAATGAAAAGAATAAGAGAAATCTCTGTTACCTCTGTTTTCTTGATCTTTGGCCCCATTAGAGAATCTGACATTTGAGTTTGCAACAGCTTTTGATCAACTACATTACTTACCAAAATCATACATACATGAGACAACACAACCTTAAATGTCTTCAAATATATCATTACTACTATAATTCATGTTGATCCCTGGGAATTATCCTTAGAATGATCTCGTTCTTGATGATTATTCGAACGGTTGTAGTCTCCATTCTGAGCCATCTGTTGGTAGAACTGACTAAATCCCTGAAGATTTATCCCTCCAATATTTCCCACCTGAGAAAGGCCTAGCTCTAGCCCTGGAGATTGATGATGAATTGAATTGATTGAACCTGGAAACTCAAGTCCCTGAAACCCAACTTTGCTCACACTCGGATTCCCCGAATTCGAGCTCAAAACATTCGGATTCTGCAAAATCCCAGATCCAAAACTACTTATATAAGGCCAAACCCCCGCTGATCTTGCCAAAAAATCTTCACTCAGAGACAAATTCCCCCTGATTCCAATCCCCGCCACGGTTTCACTCAATCTTGAATACAAAGCAGAGGAAACAGAACTCCCCTGTTCAGAAACAGAGCACCCTGCAACTGTAATAGCAGAAGCCGGAACAGTTCCTGTCCCAGTCGCCGCAAAAATAGACGGTTCCGCCTGCTGTAGTAGCCACTGAATAGTCTCCCCATCAGTTTTATGTCCTAGCTCCCGAGTTAACTGGAAGATCCTCGCCGCCGAAAGCGCCGGAATCCTTATCCTCCTTCCCCTGCCTTCAACTTTCTTGTGCCTGTCCTTGTTTGAAGTCCTCTTGGCAGCCAGTTGCTTCTTTCTTGTATCATCATCCTCTTGCTTTTCTTTCGAGGTACTAGGTAGCTGATCCGTTAAGGATTTCTGCTCCATGTCTATAATTTAGAAATGGGTCCTCTTAGATTGATGAAGAGGACGCGTAAGTAAACAAAAAAGTCTTAATCTATACTTTCATTAATAAAAAATTTTTTTTTACTGTGATCGTTGAATTCTTGGAATATTATCTTTACTATGAACAGAGAGTTTTCAACGATTTTTCTCTAGTCGGCATGCTACTTTTTTTTAAGGTTTATTTGTCTTAATCCAAAATCCTATTACAATGATTGAAATCTTGTGGTGTTTCTAACACAAAAATGAGGATAAAATCGACGGCAAAACTATGTTGTTTGATGGTAAATCTACTGTGGAGCAAAAGGGATACTTTGTCAAGAGTCCTATGATCGATCAGTTCAGTTACATTGTCATCAATCAAGATTTTAGATTTTACTCGTGATTTTAATTCGACTCAGTTTACGCTTAACATTCTTGTTAAATTTTTAAATATTATGATCGATTGATTATCTGATGAACTCAAAATTCGTTTTTTGATATCAAAATATCAATTGATATGCTGACCTCAACTTTGTGTAGTATTTTATGGTATTAGATTTGAAATAATTGGTTGTCAAATTAGTTATCAAGGAGTGAGGCTTTGGCTTCAACTTTAAGGAACAAGGATTCATCATCACTCAACCTGAGGAATCATAATTAATTTCATGGAATAATTTATTTTGTTCCTTTGATCCAATTTAAATATATAAATACTTATATTGAAATTATGAGTGAGAAAACATATCGAATTTTCGATGTATCGAGGTTACCATACCGAAAAATATCGAATTTATCAAAAATTTTGGTATATCGAAATATTCGGTACGACAACAGTATGGAATTTGAAATTTTTGATATATACCGAAATAATATATATAAATTAAAAAATATATAATATTTGTAAATAAAAAGTTACATTTTAAAAAAAAATATAAGGTATTTTTTGTATAAAACGATATATATCGATATCGTACCAAAATAAAAAATTTAACTTATGTTTGGACTTATCATGTTGGAATAATCCAAATCAATGTTCAGTGAAGTAACTCGACTCATAATTGAGAATTTAAACTGTTGAGAAGTCTTATTTCTGTCGACTAACCTTATAGCTAGCTAGAGGACTAGATGGTGAGCCTCGACTTGTTAAAAAGCTTAGATGCTTCAAAAATCACAGGACCTCAGACATTGTTGCAAAGATAGCGGATGAAGAAGTCGCACATGTTGCGGTTGGTGTTTATTGTCTTGATGGATTTGTATTGTATATATCTTTCTTGGTCTCTTTGACTGTCATGACGGATTTGTTTAGTATTGGTGATCACTGGTTTTGGAATCACAAGATAATGAATTTTTTTATATATACTTTCGGTATGACGGTAGTTTACCGATACCGTACCGAAAATTCAGCATACCGAATTTTTGGTATACCGAAAAATCGGAATGATAACGGTATTATTTTTCTCATCCCGGTATTTTCAGTGCGGCATACGGAACCTGAAATTTCAGTACGATATACCGTGCCGACCAACTCTAATTGAAACAATATTTTTTGCAATAGTATCTTTTTAAAATAATTTTTTCCTTTTAAAAAAAGAAAGAAAGAAAAGCTTTTAATTTTGTATTTAGATATCAATGTGAGAAAAAAGTTGTTTTTCATCCTTTTAATGTTTGAACATAAATCGAAAGTTTTGAATGTAATAGTTTCGCTTTTAAATTTATTTATAAAATAATAAATATTAATCTTTTAAAAAAAGAATCCAAATGCTCTCTTTATTTGCTATATATCTTCAAAGATGACTTTAAAACATTCTTTCACGTGATAAACCGATCTCTTAAATTCTTATCTTTTTTTAACTTACAAATGCATCACTCCATTTTTTAACTTTCGGAATAGATTTCAATATTGACTTGAACGTATACTTCGAGTTGAACTTGAGCTAAAATATTTTTTTAATAATTTGAATGTCGTTATGACTTTAAAATAACTATTGATATTTCTAAATATAACTAAATTGATTAGATTTTTTATGAGACGATCTCATGAATAACAGAAAGTAATACTTTAAGATTAAAATTATTACTTTTAATTAATTTAGTGAGATTAAATATTCATCTCACAAAATTGACACATGAGACCATTGTACCGAAGTTTTTTATGTATTAAATTATTTGATCTCCCGAACTATCAGTCAAATATTCGTTGAAAGAGATCCATAACTTGAGTCATACCTATTAATTTGAATTCAAATTTTAATTTTTGAACTCATCAACATTCAAAATTTGACTTCACATTAAAAGTGTGAATATTATCCATTCTAATTCAATTAGTTTGAACCTACAAAATTTGAAAGTAGCCATGAGTCAATTTCAACCAACTTTCCTGCCGTAGTAGTCATTGGTGTGTGGATATATGTAGTAATCTATGTTAAATTGCAAGCATTTATATGTAAGAAAATTTCTACAATTTTAAAAATAATGTCTTTATTAATAAAGGAAAATTATATTTTTTGTTACGTAATTTGAATATTTTTCATTTTTTTAATGTTATCGGTCATTTAACCGTCTTAGTCTATTAATTAACAATTTTTTTCGATTTTAGTATCTTTTTTCATCGGAGTGTTGACGTGACACCGGAAAAAACTAACATGATGATGAATATTGCTGAAGTGTCTGATGTTATATCAGTACTCCGATGAAATATGACTATATAATCAGAAAAAACATGCAATTTAGTAGACTAAAACTGTGAATTAACTGATAACAAAACTAAAAATGGAAAAAAAAAAATAAAAGTTAGAAGACCAATAACATCATGTTTCATGTTATAATTACAATTATCTCTACTATTTTACAAAAGTTGGGTATTATGACAAAAGTTTGTGTGAGACTAGCTCACGGATCGTATTTTGTGAGACAGATCTCTTATTTGGGTCATCCATGAAAAAATATTATTTTTTATGCTAAGAATATTACTTTTTATTGTGAATATCGGTAGAGTTGACCCGTCTCACAGATAAAGATTTGTGAGACCGTCTCACAAGATATCTACACGGATATTATATACAAATTTCTTTCGTCCGACCTCATTACACCGACGACAATTGCTCGACTACGAATTTTTTTTGTCCAACATATTTATATATAAAAATCTATGTATACATACATGTATACATTGTGTGCCACTATTACTAGTAAATGATAAAAGAATTAGTAGGTGGGATTGATGATAGAATTTTGGTACGTTGTGTATTATGTTGGCCAGCTTCGAGACATATGGGGACACCCCTTTAAATCAAAGTTTGACATTTGCTACCAATGTAATAATCACTTTAATTCAAAGTTATTCATTTCATTTAATAACTATATATATTTTTTTAAAAAAAAAACAAAGATACAATATTTTTTGATTAAAATAATATAATATTCCAAAAAGCTATGAAAACTCGAATCAATTTGAAAATTCCGCATGCAACCAACCTATATTTATTGACTTTTTCTTTCTGTCTCCAAGAATTCAGCTAACAACAATTTTGTGTTCATACTTAATTTTTTCTTTTTTTTTGAAAATGAAATCATGTGGAAAAGTAAAACCAATGAACAGTTAATATAGAACTTTCAATTGAAAGAAATAAATAAAAGAAAGAAAAAAAATTCAGAATCTGTCAGAGGTTTTTTAAGCTTATTTTATTTACACAAAAATTCTGATGAGACGATCTTACGGATCAATTTCGTATGTCGAATCTTTTATTTGGGTCATCCATAAAAAAAATATTATTTTTTTATGACAAGAGTATTACTTTTTATTGTGAATATCGGTAAAGTTGACACGTCTCATAAACAAAAAATTGGACCACCCGGACTTTACCAGGGTATATAAGTATGTGGCTCTGCCAATGATTGTTCAGAAGCTTGTTAATTACACAATATTTGATGAAGAGTGTAAATTGTATAGTAAAAAAGATTGTAAAATAAGTCACATATTTAATAGAACACTTGCAAATTAGAACTATGTAATTGCATGGGTAATAAATATTCCAGCAGCAACTAAAGTCATGCAAAGTCTTATTTTCCCATCAAATCTAAGCTAAACAAATCAACTAGCAAGTAATTAGTATGTTTCCATTGGCAATAATCAAAGTGGATTGAGTAGTCTTTGTAAATTTCATTTGAATGAACAATTTTAAGATTTTAATTTCATATGTCACTACAAAAAACCATTGGTTTAGCGACGATTTTTAAAAAACTGTCGCTAATTTGAATTTTTCCAAAAACCATGGTCAAATTACGACGGGTAGTTTGACAGTCGCTATTTTAGCGATGTATTTTTTACACTTAGCGACGGTTTTGGTAATTCCGTCGCTAAATTAAATTTACCCACGGTTTTCACAAAATCGTGGCCAAATTACCACGGTTTTTGAAAACCGTGGCCAATTTAGCGATGATTTTTATTTAATTCCATCGCCAATTCAAATCAACGATGGTTTTTCCAAAAATCGTCGCTAATCGCCTATGTATATCCCCTTCATTCCAATCATTTTTTCCATTGGTTTTGGTTTTTTCTCTCTCGTAAGACCCATTTTTTGTCTTTTTTTCTCAAATCTCTTGATTTAATATGACATGTTTTTTTGTTTAATTTTGCAGATCTGATTTTAGGATTGAGCTTTCGAAGTCACGCTTCAAACAAGTTTTTTTTTATATATATACGTTCATTATTATATATATTCATATGTTTGCGAAATATACTGATCTTACATGTATTATATGTATTTTTATTTGTAGTATAATTTTTTTAGCATTTGTTTTAGATGTGTAGACGCGGTATAAATATTTCATATCATTTACATATTTTATTGTTAAGATGCATGTGAAATTGTATAGCTCTATGATAGATTATTTCATTTTTGTATTATTTAATTGTATATTAGATCTACATATTATATATAGATAAATGCACTTTGTAAACTGGTTTTACCCCTACTTTATGTATCAAGATAACTTAATGATCTTACATGTATTATTTTTAGCGAATTTTTTTCAAAAGTAAATAATGTATGTTATAAATTTTGTTTAAAACATTAATAATAAAATTTAGTTCCAAATCAACAATTCTATTGTCAATTTGTTGTAGGTTAAAATGGATTGCAACGATAGAACTTAGATGTATCGTAGGTTGGAGAATGGGTTCATAACCCATGAGTATTGTACCGGTGTAGAAATCATACTTCCATGAATGGCCACTAAAGCAGGTCTGTAATGCGAATCTAGAAGTCATGTATCTCGACACATTTCCATTATTCGGCATAAATCTATTACACATAATTGAAATAATTCTTATAAGAAAGTATCAAACACCAACATATGTACTGACATAAGAAATTATTTTAATAATTTATTTAACATAATAAAAAAAACTTACACACCATTCCGTACTGAGATAGTAATGCGGTTATCCGCATTTGAGCTGCCAGTCTGCTGTGAAGCCATATCTGTTATATACCTATAAATGGAAAGGAAAAAAACTTAAATGAAAAGTAAAAATACTACATGCCAAAATATATGCTTATTATAAACATCTAACTTATATGGAAGTTCAAAAAATGAAATATTTACATTTCAAATATTACATTAAATAAATTAAACATAAGCAACCAAATAAGTAAAGCATTATATTACAGTAAAAAATACATGATACGTTGATCGTAAAAAAGGACGTAAAGACAAAGGGCTTCATAACTCTAGTCACTGTTATTGTCGTCGTTCAACACATGGTCGCTTGAAACTCGAACATCATCTATGTCACTGTCACTGCTGTTCAAATCAAGATCAATATCGTAAAGAACCGTGACATCGACCAGATCTTGCAATGTCAACAATAATTAAGTTTCGATGGCTTGATTTTGGCTTTCGTTGTTTTGATAAGCATCTGTTGTTGCATCAACTGCATGTACACTTGATTCCATATCTATAACATATGCTCTTCTTCTTAAACTGCTCACGAACAACCAATCTGAATTTGCTCTTTTCATTGTTGGATAAGTTAAGTACACAACTTATGAAGCTTGTATAGCAAACACAAATGGTTCATAAAAACCTAAGTTTCTTTTCTGATTAACATCAACAATGTCATACTTCTTGTGTACGCGTGTCCAAAATCTAGGATGAGTATCAAACCAAGAACATTTAAATAGTATGGCTTGTTTTAGTGGCAAATGTGAGTACTCAACCTCAATTATCTCGTCAAGGTGACCATAAATTTGGTACATTCTCCCTAATTTGAATTACCGCGAACTTGAACCCCAAAATTAGTTCTGGCCTTGTACGATGTATCAGTAACAGTGTGAAAATTAAACCCATTTACAAAATGAACTCGATAAATTTTGACTTTATGCAACGGCTCAATTGCAACTTGGTTAATAATGGGAGAATTGAATTCAGTGTTTTGCAATGACGCGTACGAACAAAATGAAGTTAGTTGATGCATACATGGTTCAATGATTAAAGAATTTAATTATATAATCTTACATAGTTTTTGAACCAGCCAAAAAATTCTTCTGCAACAAATCCTCAACACCAGAATCACTTATATTTGGAATTTGTGCACGCATGAAATTCTCGTACATAATGCAATACATTAAATTTCATTAACAAATTGTATACAAAGGTAGGAACTTATAGTTGTTAATTAAAGTATGAGAATGTACTTGATGAATTAACTTTTTGTACCTCACGAAGGGCTTGATTTCAACACAATTTAGTAGAACGTAAGTATCAACAACATGATATTCCTCATTGTTAAGCCATCTATATTTTTCACCGCCAATCGTTCTACCACGATGTCGAAATATGCTTAAAACATCTGAGTTTTGATCGTTCACTTCATGAAACTCTTGCTGCCTAATTTTTCTTTCCTAGTCACTAATGAGTCACTGAAGTGATGCTGACAAAATATAGATACCTCTCTAACCAAGTATGCATTGCATATCGATCCCTCAACTCGTGCCTTGTTACGTATTGTGTCTTCAACTTGCGCAGAAATCTTTCAAAAAGGTACATCCATCTGAATTGCACTGGTCCCGCAATGTGAGCTTTGTAAGGAAGATGTATACATAGATGTTCCATGGAGTCGAAGAAACTGGGTGGAAATATCTTCTCCAACTTACACAAAATTATAGGATCTGTTCATTTAGGCACATCATATCACTTTGTTTAATATTCCTAGCCGATAGATTTACAAAGAAAATACTTAACTCAGTCAAAACCTCCCACACATCGTTCTGTAACAACTCTTTGAACACAACAAGTATTAAACGTTGCACAAATACATGACAATCATGACTCTTCATACCATCTGAGAATCGAACATCCTTCAACCATCTAAATAAAATTTTCCTTGCTTGCTTCTCATAACATCGTCAGGATGTAACTCTGGTCTTATTCCCATTTCAACAAGATCCCCTCCTGATTTAGCGTTATCTTTAGTGTGTCATGTAATATTCATCACTTTATTAAAAACATTGTCGAAAACATTTTTCTCAACATGCATGACATCCAAGTTGTGCCTTATCAAGTTGGTAGCCTAGTACGGAAGCTTCCAGAAAATACTCCATCTTCTCCATCCACATTTGATCAAGTTATATAACTCTTTGTTTGTCGAATCAGAGTCAACCTCATACGAAGGCCTAAAACCAAAATTGTCCAGCTCAATAAGTAATCCATCACCTTTTTAACAATAGGGGCAGAATGAAACACTCTTCTACAACGGACAAACATGTGCCTATTGCGACGTAGTGGGTGATCTTCAGATAGGAACTTCATGTAATTGTCGAACCATGAGGTCTTACCACTACAAGGTAGAGTGAACGCCTCTGAATCTGACATGCAGTGAGGACATGCTTGTTTTCTAGTTGTGCTCCAACCCGATAACACTGCGTATGCTGGAAAATCGCTTGTTGTCCACATCAACGCAACTTTAAGATTGAAATTTTTCTTCGTGTAAATGTCGTATGTATCAACACCAGTAGACCAGAGTGATTGAAGTTCTGCAATAAGAGGCAGAGGCTGGAGGAAAACATCAATTTTATCTTTTTGGTTACTCGGGTTAGGTGCAATCACAGTAAGGAATATGTACTCTTCTTTCATACACATCCATGGTGGAAGGTTATATGGCGTCAGAATCACAGGTCACGATGAATATTGTTGACTACTTTGTCCAAATGGTTGAAATCCATCAGTCGATAGTCCTAATCTGACATTTTGAATTTCTAATGCAAAATATGGGTGTATGGCGTCAAAATGACGTCACGCTAGTGAATCGGATGGGTGGGTCTTTGTTTCACCATCAAAATGGTGGCCGTGGTGCCACCGCATATGAGTTGCTGTAGCAGTTGAAGCATATAACCTTTGTAGTCGAGGAGTGAATGGAAAGTAATGCATCTTCTTGTACGGAATTTGCTTCTTTGCTTTTTGAGATCTATGCCTACTAGGTTTATATCACGGATGTTCGTATATCTTACACTCATTCAAAGCATCGTCTACACCCCAATAAATCATGCAATTATTGTTACAAGCATCAATCTTCTCGACTGGGAGTCCAAGTTCTTTAATAAGTTTCTTTGTAGCATAAAAACTATCAGGAACTTTGTTATCTGCAGGACATAACTCTGACATTAATTGACACATGTCATTGTAATTCCTTTCAGACATATTATGCTCATGCTTCATCTTTAATAACCTCGCCAAAACAGACAACAAAGAGTGACCGTGTAGATTTCCATCACATATCTCCTTCTCGGCTGATTTGATCACCTCATATAATGATTTTATGTAGCTATATGGAATTTTTGGAGCCTCGTCAACCTGGTTTGATGGTTGGTTTTTCTCATCGAAGTTTTCATTTTCACTTTCCAAATTTTCCTCGAAAATAAAATTTTCTTGGAAATTATTATCGAGACCAGCAAAATCAGAAGGTGTAATCATATGTGGTTCCCTAAGAACGTTCAAAACACGGTACGAAGAAGACGAGGCTTCAAGATTAATATTTGGATATGACGAACGAACATATTTCTCCCCATGAAAATACCAACAGTAATAATCAGGTACAAATTCATATCGTCCTAAGTTTACTTTAAATGTATCATCAGGTAAATAAATTTTGTTTTGACATTTCTTGGGATTTCACGGGCAACGCAAATTGCCATTTAATAAGCATTGTGGATGACTCAGGGCAAATACAACAAATGACTCTACACCAGTACAATACTCCTGGGTTAAGAACTCATTCTCCAACCTACGATATATCCAAGTTCTATCGTTGCAATCCATTTTAGTCTACAATAAATTGACAATAGAATTGTTGATTTGGAACTAAATTTTATTGTAAGTGTTTTAAACAAAATTTATAACTTACATTATTTACCTTTAAAAAAAATCACTAATAATAATACACGTAAGCTCATTAATTTATCTTGATACATAAAGTAGGGGGTAAAACCTGTTTACAAAGTGCGTTTATCTATATACAATATGTAGATCTAACATCCAATTAAATAATACATAAATGAAATAATCTAACATAGAATTATATAATTTCACATGCATTTTAATATTGAAATATGTACGTGACATGAAATATTTATACTGCGTCTACACATCTACACAAATACTAAAAAATTATACTACAGATACAAATACATATAATACATGTAAGATCAATAAATTTCGCAAACATATGAATATATATAATAAAGAACATATATATAAAAAAAACGTGTTTGAAGCGTGATTTCGAAAGTTCAATCCTAAGATCAGATCTGCAAAATTAAACAAAAAAGCATGTAATAGTAGTTAGAAATCAAGAGATTTGAGAAAAAGACAAAAAATCGGCCCCACCAGAGAGAAAAGATAGAAAACTGCTGGAAATATTGAATGGAATAAAGAGGATATACATAGGCAATCAGTGACAGTTTTTTTGAATTAGAGATGGAATTAAATAAAAACCATCGCTAAATTGACCGCGGTTTTCAAAAACTGTCGTAATTTGGCCACGATTTTGTGAAAACCGTGGATAAATTTAATTTAGCAAGAGTTTTGGTAATTTTTTCGCTAAATTACCAAAACCGTCACTAAAATAGCGATTGTCAAACTACCAGTCGTAATTTGACCATGGTTTTTGGAAAAATTCAAATTAGCGACGTTTTTTAAAAACCGTCGCTAATTCAACGGTTTTTTGTAGTGAGTTAACTAATAGTTCTTATAACTATTGTCGGAAAAAAAAAATTTTGGCTGGTTTTTCACAACCTATAAAAGAAAAGAACTGAGCTCATAAATCAGATAGATTAACACTCAAAGGCAATTCACGAGAGAAACAAGAAATTCTGGAAGGCTTTTATTGATGACAAAACGATAGAAGGAGGCAAAGATATTCTTGGAGAGAATAAGGGTTTTCTTATTCGACGTGTTTTTCTGGGGAATTCTCAGGGTATTGGGAGAGAAAACAACAAAGAGAGTTTAGGCAGAAGAGAGATCATGAATTGTAAATTGTTGAAAATTTGTATCATGGAATTGTACTGTTGACGAGATTGAACAGAACTCATACTCTTCTTCTTGTATATTACAATTTGATCGAACCAAGTAATCTTGTGTCTGGTTACATTTTCTGTTCATGCATGTTATTGCTCATGATTTCATAATGAGTATTGTATAATCTTGAACATCTATCTCAAAAGTTTAACGGTTTTCTTTTCAATATAATATCGAGTAAAGTTCTTATTGGATAAATGAATAATGAAGAGTTGGTGAATAAAAAAGAGAATGGGAGTTGTCCCACATTGAGAAAATAGCCTAAGCAAGTTTTCCTTATAAACTCAAAGTTTGAATAGGGGTTTGGGCCCCAAGGGGTACCAGAAGTTTTTAGAAGAGGGAAGACGCTAATAAGATGTGTCTCGGTGAACACACACGCGCGCGCCCAGCCCAGCCTTTGACAAGTATTAATCTTTTGGATCAATTTTATTTGGAGAATAAATTTTTCAGTCGCAAATTGATGTGCTTGGGCAGAGGTACGCGCGCGGGTGCGCCACATCCCGCGCGGATGCACGCCTGCCGCTGGAATTCATGCAGCCGCGCAGTACAAGGCGTGCGGGCGCGCGCGCCTTGTTGTGCGCGCAGCTCGAAAGGGCAGAATGCTGCGCGCGTGTTGTCGCGCGGCTGCGCGCGCAGCGCTGATTCTGAAAGCATGCGCGTCCCTTGACTTAGATGGCATCAGTTTTTCGCCCAACCAATGTATCCCTTGACTAAGATGGTGTCTTTTCGATGCATCTAGTCTGGAGAAACATGTCTCCTCAATGCAACCTATAATCATCTATAAATAATCCCTCAAACCTTATTCAAAGTGCTGAATTTTTTTTTCCTTGCACTTCTTCTTCACATATTGTTGCGTCCTTGATTTTCGAAAATTACTTGAAAGTTCTTGCATATTTTGTTTGCTGATTTCGAGATTTGAAGTGCTGCAAACTCTCGACGTGAAGTCGTTGTATCTTGGGGACGATTGCCTGCGACGTATAGCACTATATACGGGCAATTTTGTCTTGCGGAAAAAAAGAATCCTCCTTGCCTCGACTTGATCTTATTGTTGTTGCGTTTGGTTCGAGATTCAAGTTGCTGCTTTTGTTCGTGAATCAAGACATCCAACATATCCAGAGTAATATCCCTTATTAACAGTTCTCATTTTCTTCTAGTTACTCAACAAGTGGTGTCGTCTGTGAGAAACCAATCAACAAGAATGGGATATTGGGAAGTTTTCAGGGTAGAATGATTTTGGATTGTGACAGATAAAGATGAGAGTAATTCTTATCCAACAAGGAGTGACTGAGGCTCTCAAATGAGAGAAATCACTTCTTGATTCACTCTATGCAAAAGAGAAGACATAGATTCTTGAGAATGTACACAACACAATAATCTTGTGTCTGAGTGATAAGGCACTTCGGAAGGTGGCCACAAAACAATCTGCAAGTGCGGTTTGGGCCAAACTCGAGCATCTTTACTCGACCAAATCATTGGCAAAGAGGCTCTATTTTAAGCGAAGATTGTATCCATACAAGATGGCCAATAAAAAGCTCATCTCGAATCAGATTGATGAATTTCTGAAAATTATTGATGATTTAGAGAACATTAGTTGCTAATCAATTTTGGTTTCAAATAACAAGCTAGCCCATTATAAATAGTAAATACATTTTTAAATTTATGATGAGAAATCACATTAACATAATACTTTCACAATATAAAAAATAATAATATTATCAATGAGATTTCATTTTAAAATATCTAAGCAAAACTTTGATTCATGTACATTCATTATCAAATTTTCATAATTAATAAATTTTTCTCTGTCAAAATCTAACATTTGGTGCTTAAACCATTTTTAGGAGAAAAAATGTATTTATCCCACGCATGACACCCAAATACCTTTCTTGGATCGAGGATTCGGTCCGGGGATCCCTAAGAACCCGATTTCAACAGTTTTCAGTAGAGCTCTGAGGGAGGTAGTCGAGCGAAAGACCTAGAGCTCGATTGAATGTCATAATAAGATGGACGACTTACTAAGAAGCAAGCTGATTTGTCTTGTCACATTAGTTGACATCCATTGAGTAAAACTACAAAAATCCCTTGTATGAGAACGCTTTTCGAAATTTTTTAATTATGATTTTTAAATACATGTCGAGTTATTTGAGAAAATAGATCGGATCAATCATTTTTTTAAAAAAAATGAATATATATTTGTGCCAATATAGGAGGAGCTTCGTCGGAGAAACCTACGAAGCCTCTCACCAGCTCGTTACTCGTATTCCAGGTTGATTTCATGACACTACCCCATGATAGAATCAAGGGCCCAAATTTAGCCACACATACACGGGGTCCACTAATTTTTTTAAAATCATATTTGTGTGTGAATCTTGTCCATCCAAACCATGTGGGGGACTGCCCCACATGTAGCATCGAAGCTACCCATATTCCAAGATCATTCCTTCCAGAAATCCACAAAACCATGAATAAAAATTCCCAATCCTAATTATCCTATATGGGAAAAAGATTTTTTAATATTTATTTATTTATTAAATTAGCCTGCCTGAAAATTGGGCTGGACTCATGTACATTAATCGAAGGCATGTGAACCAGTTGCACACAAATCAAAGTCGATAGCAAGTTGTTGAAACAATGTGTGTGCTGTCTTAGTCTGCGTTATTGATCGGATTTTGGTGAGATTATGGTATATTGTTTTTCGGTACTCGTGTGTTATGATACGTTTTCTTCTTAGTCGTATTCTGGTTTCCTCGGTTTGCCCAGTGTACTTGTATCTGTAAACTTTTTACATTTTTAATGGAATTAGTTTCATTAAAAAAAAGTCGATAGCAACATGTTCCGTCTCAAATACATTGATTTGTTTTATTTTTCTAAAAATTAAAAAATTGTGGAAAATAAAATTTATAAAAAAAATTCATATTTTTCTCTATTTATTTCATTCAAAAAAAATTTATACGTTTTTTCAAAGTTTAGTCAGTAGAGATAACATAATAAAAAAAATAAGAAAAAATGTTATTAAACGCAAAATAACTATATATTTGAGATAATCAAAAAAAGAATTGAAGTTTATATAATTGAGATGGAGGGAGTAGAATTTTGAAAATATAATTTTAAAAATTGATGTAGAAAGATTTAAAAAAACAAAAAAGGATTCAGTGTGTTGTTTTACCAAAATTATTTAAAATTGATAATAAATGTTCAACTCAAATATTTTAAATAATATAGCAATATAAGCTCTATTTTTTTATCGCTAGCAGAAACAATTATTTCTCCTCACATCGATTTTCTCAAACATCCTAATTAAATTTCTTAAACCGAGATTTTATCTAAAATTATGTTGAACAACCTGATTTAAGATCTTACTTAAAATTTTATTTTTTTAAAAAACCATGTTTAATGAATATAAATTTTAAAACAATTAAAATAATTTTTTTATTAAATTAATTCCATAGCAATATTTAAAATTAGATATAATCTTGGCCAAATTCACATATTAAATAATTTCAGATTTTAATTAATAACAAATATTAGAACGAGTATATTTTATTATAAATAATAGTAATAATGAGGGTTTTTATGATATAAAAATACATTGATCGGGTTTTAGGTAATTTTTCCTAATCTCTAGTGCTATTTTGTATAATTTTTACATAAATATGATAATTATAAATAGTCCCAAAAAAATATTAAGACACATGAACAGACCCCCAACAATTTGAAATGGATTATTTGAATGCACATTGCTAATTCTTTGCAAGCCATTAATTAATTAACACAAAAACTTTTATGAGATGATCTCATGAGTCAATTTTGTGAGACTAATATTCTATCCGGGTCACCCATTAAAAATTTTTATTTTTATGTCAGAACTCAGAAGTATTACTTTTTGTTGTAAATACGAGCATGTAGGGATGTAAACGAACCAAACCGTTCGCGAGCTATTCGGAGCTCGGCTCGATAAAAAGCTCGTTTGAGTTCGTTTATTAATCATATCAAGCCAAGCTCAAGCTCGATTTCGAGCTCGATAATTTAATCAAACCAAGCTCAAGCCTAACGATATTTGACTCGTGAGCTTGCAAACATGTTTGTTAATAGGCTCGCGAGCTCGAGTTCGGCTTGTTTAAGTGGCTCGTAAGCTCGAGCTTGGCTCATTTGTTGAGTTGACAAATAAAAATATTAGTGCTGATAAATTTACACTTTTATGTGATTTAAAATTAGTTCATAGATATATTTAATCTTTATCAAGCTCGAACCAAGTTCAAACTCGAGCTCAATTGTATGTTTTAAGAGCCCGAAAATGAGCCAAGCTCAAGTCAAGCTTGTTAAATGAGCTATTAATGAATCAAGTTCGAGCCTGAATTGATTAACATGATAAACGAGTTTTTAATGAACCGAGCTCGAGCTTTTCACGAGCTTAGTAATTTCAAGACAATTCGAACTCGAGTCTGATGATAAAAACTTGAATCGAGCTCGAGCTCTATCAAAAGCTACAATTGAATCAGAATTCAAACATCAAAAATCCTAATAGAAGAGAGAGCTATATATGAAGAAGCATCATTATTTTTTAATAGTCTTAATAGTTGAAATATGTTATTGATCATGTAAATATGATTTTCATCCTGTAAATTAGTTGATTTTTCCCTTATTTTACAGAGTGTTAGCATTGCATCGAAACACGTTAATAATATTCGATATTACATCAACAAATCTCGTTAGATATCTTTATCAACAATAATAATATGTGCAATGTCAATAATAATATAATACAGAAGAAAAAAATAAGTATACATATCCTCGATCTGTCTCAAATATATATAGACTGCATTTTTTTTATTGTTTCGAGTATATAAGTAATTTTTAGCCTTTAGCATTTGATAGTATTTATTCTTCTTCTTTTTTACTAATATACCAAAAATAACTAAATATTGGAAATATGTTCAATATTTTCTTGAATGAATTAAATAAAATGTTTCCAAAATTATCAGAACAAATGATATTTTTGGAAATTTTTTTATCGGTATGTTTGTCTCTCGTTGATTTTGGTTATCTATGTTATCATCATATTTTAGTTGTAGTCAAATATTTTTTTTAAAAAATATTTAGTTAATTTTTCGACATGACGCTGATATAACACAAGTAGAATGCTGGCGTGTAATGATGCATCAACAACATAGGCGAAGCTGATTCATAAGTACCTGGGACTCGTTCTATCTTGTGTTAAACAATAATATGCTTGGTTAAAACAGAACAAAATTTTATAAAAAATCAAACTAACCGATCTTTTTTCGACAAACTGAACTGACCAAATCTTACTACGAAAACCGAATAAACCAAAACGAAAAAATCGGTTATTTCGGTTGATAACACAATTAATCGAAATTTTAGAATTTTTAAAAAAAAATCAAGTTTTAAATAAAAAAATGTAATATAAAAATTGAATTAAATAAATTTAAATTTTATTTATAAAAAAATATTTTAAATGTAGTTCATTTATCCAATAAATTTATTAGAAATTTGTAATATTTATATTTTATAAACTTTATTAAAATATATAATAATATTAATTTTTTTTCCCTTATAAAAGTTCGATTTGTTTTGAATATTTATATTAAAAACTGAAACTGAAACGAATATCGATATTTAAAAAAGATTTTTTAATAATTTAAATCAAATTTTCAAGTTAATTTAATTTGATATATTATTTTGATCGAAATCGATATTATTTTGTTAATGATTGAACATGATTTGTTGATATTATTTTTATCGAAATCGATATTATTTTGTTAATGATTGAACATGATTTGTTGATGTCTGTCGACAGTGCCACGTGGACAAACATCCCATCCTTAATAAATACACAGCCATGCCGCAAGAAGCTCTTGCGGTTGCGGCCACCACGGCCACCCCTCTTCCCATTAAATGCATTAACTCCCTCGCCACAACCACCGCCCTGCATCTTTCAGTAAAGGTCATTTTCACCCCATTAATTCAATCTTCGTCCCGAGTTTCTAAAGTACGATGGAGGTGTTTGCAGGAGCTGGATTCATGAAGATGGATGGGGTACTGGTGCTACTGGTATTGGCTATGGTGGTTTCTGCTCACGCCGCCGCCGATGACACGATTGCCACGAAGTGTGCGCCGGAGTTTCAGAAGGTGACCGACTGCTTGCCTTTTGTGACGGCCAAGGCGGACACTCCGAGCAAGGTGTGCTGCGACTCCGTGACGGAGATCAAGGATCGTGACCCCGCTTGCCTGTGTTTCTTGATAGAGCAGGTTCATAACGGGTCCAACGCCGCCTTGAAGACCTTGGGCATCCAGGAGGCTCGCTTGCTTCAGTTGTCTTCTTCCTGTAAGCTCACCAACGCGAGTATCAGCGAATGCCCCAGTAAGCTTCCATTAACCACTCGATTTCTTTATTAGTTATGTTAGACCTCGGATTAAATTATTGAGAGTTCTCCAGATGAATTTAGACAATTTTCTATGTCAACCTAGTATTTTAGATTGATTTTACAGAATTATTCTATATATATAATTTTTAAGACTTAATCCAATCATTATGGGAAAAAAACAAATCACAACCACCAATTTTTTCCTTTTTAAGTTTACTGATCATTTGGTTCGTTTGCTCAGTACTGAAAAGTTTGTTGTTAGGACAATAAATTGATGTTTTTTGGGATCTGTGAGAAAAATCGAAAAAAAAAAAACATAAACCGCTCGAGTCAAGAGGCAAAAAGCGTGACAAGATTAATTAAATCAACAAGATTTTTGGTGATTTTGCTAGAGGAAACTTGGGTTTGACTTTAAAATGTAATTTCTGCATGGACATGCAGAGCTTCTGAACTTGGATCCGAAATCCCGCGAAGCTGCTATCTTCACCAACGCTTCCATCGCAACGATGGTCCCAAGTCCATCGACGACTGCAGGTGGTGGGAGTTCCAGTGGAAACTGGCGCAAGCCTCAGCCGGTTCTGGTGCAGCTGCTGGTTTCCATACTACCCATCTTATCCATCTTCTTCTTCCATGAAATGAGCACTTGTGTTTGATTTTTGAGCTCCATTGAATCTTCCGCCCCATCTGCTCCTATCTTGCTGAGATCTGTTGTACGGGCTCTCGTGTATTGATTTGATATCACATTTCGAGTACTGTATCTGTCCATTTCCAGGTTTCAAACTCATAATTAAACTAATAATGTGTAAAATAAATATATGCTTTAATTCCTATACATTTCTATTATGTAGCTTGAACCATTGACGACAATTTAAGGCAAAAATCGTAGAGGCGACACCATCGATCTAACTGCGAAAACCATTTTTCTTCTTTATTACCACGTTGAGGTGGGGCTGGACGATTTTTTTAGGTTTTATTTAAATTCGAATTCATTATCATTTCTCAACTACAAGAAAGTAACCAAAACATGGAAAAAAGTTGTGGGAAACGGTCTCACGGGTCGTATTTTGTGAGACGGTCCTCTTATTTGGGTCATCCATGAAAAATATTACTTTTTATGCTAATAGTATTATTTTTTATTGTGAATATCGATAGGATTGATCCGTCTCATAAATAGATATTCATGATACCGTATCACAAGAGACCTACTTTCTAAACATATGTTTTATAAATTTCTTACATTTTTGGTAATGTAATTTGTATTTTTTTTTTAGTCTTGTAAATGGTGAATTTATACTTTTAGTTATGTAACTAACATGATTTTTTATTTTTGGTCATTTCTGGAAAAAAAAAGATTGAAAATGAAAAGAAATATAATTTATATGACTAAAAATGAAAATTCATTATAACAGAGAAAAGAATAAAAAAGAATACAAGTAATTGGACTAAAAATGCAAATTTATCGTTAACATGATCAAAAATTAAAAAATTGCAAATTACATTATCAAAATGTGATTTTTTTTCATTATAAGATCATGTTGTGCTTGTATAGATATCAATGTTATAAAATCGTGATACTTCATAAGTATCAATGTATAAATAATTATGATTCTGTTATTTCTATATCATCAAAGAAAAAAATTGAGTATTGAGAACGTGTTGTGTTTTTTAAGGAACATCAACAAAATGATATTTATCTTAATTCTCAATTGGTTATAACATAGTGTTGATAATATATTATAAAACATAACAAAAAATATAGATGAATAGATAGAAGAGTAAGCTTTTTATGAGACGGTCTCACATGTTTATAACCATATATAAGACGAGTTGATCCAATTTATCACTATCATGAATATTAATACTTTTGACAAAAATTAATAATTTTTCACAAGTTGCGTCGAATCAGATATTTTTTCATAAAATTGACTCGTGAGACCGTTTCACATGAGTTTTTGTGTAGAGAGAATGCAGAATAGCCAACAATTACCCAATTTATAGGGAAAAATTAAAACATACAAATTTTTACATATATTATTTCGTCATATTTATCTTGATAAAAAATTTCTCAAATTTAAGCAAATAGAAATAATCATCTACAACAAAAATATATTTAGAGTAGTTTCTTTGTGATACGGTCTCACGAATTTTTATCTGTGAGACGGGTCAACCCTACCGATATTCACAATAAAAAGTAATACTCTTAGCATAAAAAGTAATATTTTTTCATGGATGACCCAAATAAGAGATACATATCACAAAATACGACTCGTGAAACCGTCTCACACAAGTTTTTGCCATATATTTATTGTCATAAACATAGCCGTACCTCTTATGAGGTCAACCAAGCGGTTGCTTCAGGCCCAAATTTATATATAAATATATATATATGGTATATGTTATTTGTTCTCTAAGTCACTCCAAATCTCAACTCTAATTCTTGTCCACATTCAACAAATAAAGTTTACAGTCCCCTACTTCTCTTAAGCGTGAAGATAAATAATTTTCTTTATTAATTATGCTTTATTTCCATTCCAAATCTTCTTTATAAATACACATTTATATTTATATTTATAGATTAATCTACTAAAGGATCATCAATGAAAATGAAATTTACTTGTGATATGGGCACTGTAATATGCTTAGAAATCATGTTAATTAAATATATTACTAAAGCACACATCTGATGATTTAAATTCTTTAATTTGTTATAATTGAATTATGAATTTTATATAAATTTTATGTGTGACTTGTGTAATTAATCAGTAGATAGTCTAAGGAAAGAAAATAAATTATGAATAGAGTTTGAATGTGTGGACCGTTGAAAGATGAAATTCGTAATTTTTTATATATTTTTTGTCCTTTGATTTGTAGCTTGTTATTTCGACTCAAGGAATTCTTTGATTTTGTAGTTTCTACAATTATAGAGACTAAAAGTGTAAGAATATTTTGGTTAGACGCTTGTTAATTTGATTTATACTATTTTAGAAATTAAAACTTGTAAGTGATTAGTGATTTGGTTCAGAAAATACTTGTCTTTAATTTATACAAATTACAATTGTTTGTTTTGATTTTATATGTTAATTGAGAATGATTGATTTTGTTTTAGGTTTTTAAAAAATTTTAATACATAATTTAATTTGTTGTTGATTGAAAATTTTTATAATTATTCAACTTTAATCACTTGTAGATACAACAAAAAGAAATTTAAAATGCCTCCTAAATATCAGTCTGAAGCTCAAAAAAGAAAAATGAAACAAAGGGAAACATCATTAATTCAAAGTCAAGCTGGAGATATTAATAAATATTTTAGTAGAGCTGGCACAACAGAAAGAGAAGAATCAGTGAATAATTTGTTGCTTGAAAAACAAAAAAATCACAATGAATATGAAGAAGTGACTGAGGCTGGAAATTTGAATGAATAAACTGAGGAATTCAATTGGGTGAATCGAAAGAAAACTTAGAAGATGACTCTCAATATGAAGATTCTATAACAAAGAGTGATGATGAGACTTTGGCACTATATGATCTTGAGAGTTTTTAGTTCTTGCTTGGAATGATAATCTGGTATAACTTGTTAGATGCAAAAAATGTTGCGAGTAAGTTTATTCAATCTGAAAAATATATATTTATATTGCGATCGATCTTTTATGATGACTTGTTCGATTTCTTGGCGAGTTTAGAGAAGAGGGGTTTGCTAGTGCCATGGATGAAGTTACACAAATGACAAGTAAAATTGAGATCGAACCTAAATTTTGAGAAAAACACATCATTCGAAGAAAAACAATTTGATGAAAGTGACAGTGATAATGTGACACAATCAGGTGAAGAAGCTTTTAGAGTTGAATATTTTCTGTTTATAATTGATCAACCTCGATCTTCTCTTAAAATTCGGTTTGAACAATTTAAACAATGTTAAAAGTTTTTTGGGTTTTTATTGAATTTGAACAAATTAAAGAGTGAGCCTTTAAATAGCTTGATGAGGTCTTGTATGTAGCTTCAACAATTTCTGAGTCACAATGAACATTCAGACATTAATGGTGATGAGTTGTGTTCGGAGATGATGGTCATGAGATGTTATATAACAAATGAAAAAAAAAAAGCAATTTATGATGCAGTGTTTGACGAAACTACATGGTTTATTTCCAAATGCTTATATTGCTTATAAGATTTTGTTAACCATACCAGTAATAGTTGTATCGGCAGAAAGAAGCTTCTCGAAGTTGAAATTAATCAAGAATTATCTTCGATCAACAATGTCGCAAGATAGACTAAATGAACTAGCTATGTTTTCGATTGAGAAAGAAATGGTCCGACAATTGAATTACACAGATTTGATAAATATTTTCGCCTCTAAAACAGTTAGACGAATAGTATTTATGTAGTTATTTTAAATATTTGTTGAGTTGTTATTGATGTAGTAAATTGGTTTTGATATATTTACGTATTTATTATTAATATATTTGTTATTTGCAAATTGAATTTTATATTTATTCCTGCACCAAGAGGGCCCGTTTTTCAATTTTTGTTTCAGGTCCCATTCAACACAGGTACGGCTCTGGTCATAAATATAAGATAATTACTATTGAAATTACATAAATCGATAAATCAAGTTGAATTTTGTTCGTCCAAAAAATTCTAAGAATTTGAAATACAAAATCTCAAACCAATCAATCTATGCACGACCATCGTTTAGATAATTCATGATGGAGGTTGCTACTTAAAATTGTACTGAAATGGACACATCAGGTCATGCATGCAAAGATATGGAAAAAACTGGCTCGAGGTTAATACCTTGTCGAGTCGTCGTGGTATAATTGGAAATGAAACCCGATAGCTTGATACATATACATAGAGATGACAATAGATCGGGTTTGGATAGGATTTCATATCTCGTCCCAATTTCCGTTTATTATATTCATCCTCATCTTTATCCTCATCGGGTATTCAATTCCATCTACATCCCCATTGAAAATTCGGATGTCCATATGTGGCGGAGCCAGAAATATAGCTCTACTCGGGCTAGAATTTTAAATTCTAAAATCTTTTAATATTTTAAATTGATCTACCCGGGTTAGTATCATATTATTCCAAAATTTACATATAGGCTAAAGCCCGCGTATTGAACAATGTGGCTCCGGCCGTGATGTCCATATCCTCCCAAATATTTGATTATCATATATAATTATATTTTATCAAATTTGAATAATTTTGAGTAAGTTGTGAATATTTATTAAATTATTTAGAACAATAAGAAAAAATATTAAATATAAAAATTAGCAAATTAAATATTATTATAGAAGAAATAACAAAGTATTAGAAACAATTTATCATACAAAAATAATATCAACTCTATACTAATATTTTTCTTCATTTCATCCAACCAATATCATTCAACAAAAAAATATTCAAATTAACATCATAGCCAAAAAATCATATCTATATATTCATTTAATCGGGTATTCAAGTCGGATATAGGTATGATTATCTAATACCCGCCTCCATCCTCATGCCCGATTATCTTTTTATTTAATCCAGTAAAAAATCTCTCTCATATCTTCCTCCATTCGAGTCAGATCATATCGAATTTTCCTACGAGTTCGGAAGAATTTGACACCTACATAAACATAAATTCTCTTCATTGTAATTTTGAGATCATTAATGGAGAGCACATCTTCTCTCATTTTTAGTGTCATTTTTCGTTAACATGGTATCCACAAGAATCTTCCGATGCGCAATCGTTATGATCGCTTGGGGATTTCTGATATCTCTGTTCCAATCTTGAATTTTTTAGTATCGATTATTTCTGCACATCCTACGAGTATACATAATATTTAAATTATACAGGAGTATATAATCCTTAAATAAAAAAAAGAAGAAGAAAAAGAGAAACTACATGTATAAAATCCTAGGATAGGAAAGTGTTGGAAATTTACAAAGAACGTCGCTTATTTATTGGCACAAAATAAAGGTAAGAGCAGTACAAAAACTGTTGAATCTACTCCCAGAAGAATGATAGAGTTGGTTCTACCCGTCTGTAGATGATCCATGCTGAAACATTTCCGGGAAATTTATAGCATTGGAGACATTGCCACTATGGGAGACGGCAGCAGCAACTACCGGCTTGACATCTTCAGTGAGCGTGAACGGGCCCAAATCATTGGTGTAAAGCCAGTTCTGAACAACAGACTGCGTCTGGGGGAGCACTGGTTTGGTTTGAAACGCTTGGCTCAAACCAAATTCCTGAGTTAGAGTGTGAGCCGATGACAGAAGAGAGCGAGCCTGATCAGAAAAGTTTTTACTCCTTCCAGACGCATTTTTTGGATCAAGAAACGGTTGGTAGAGGGAAGTTTCTTGGACAATAGGAGCTGGGTCACTGCCTTGAATGAACTGAAGTTGATTCCGCTGATTCTTATATGTTACTGTACTATTATCAGGTTCAACAATAGCAGCGCTTGCCAGAACTTGTGGACTACCGAATGAGTAAAATCTAGTACCTTGTTGGCTTGAGGATGTGAATACAGAATTTCTTGAAACGGAGTTGGCCTGAGGCTTCCTTCGCCTCCGGTTATGCCCATCAAGACGCTTCCTGCAACTTCGTTTTCCCTCGTCAAACTCCACTAGCAAATGGAACCTGCAAATTCAGATGCGTGTCACAACCAAAAACAATTGAAAAAAGGAGTTGGGTTGAATGAATAATTAGAAAATAATACAAAAAATGGGACTAGAAACTGATCAAGAAAGTAGGTTCTATCTTCACCTGCTGCACTGTTGACAAAACCGCTGGTCTCGACCCCCAATGATAACTTTAGGGCTCTTTGAGTGGATCTCGCACACTTTATGTCGCCGGTGATAGTCTCCAGAGAGTCTTAAATCTGCATCACACCCATCAACCAAGCAAGAAGCAACCTGACCAATATTTCTATCAGCCTTTGCCCTTTTCCACGTCCCCGAAAACAAGGCTGATGCTTCCATCTAGAGGTCAGGCAGACTACAGGCCCGTCAAAAGTTCGAAACTTATCAATCCCAGTACTTTCTTTAATCCGTTAACTTCCAGGATCTTCGTTCTACAATCAAAATACACAGAACAAAACACAACACCGTGTAAAAAGGCTGCAAATAAATAAATAAATATTACCACTGAAACTTTCAAGAAGCATTCCAGTCTCAAATCTAGCTCTTTTCCTCAAAGAAGAAGGCATTTCTTTGTTTAAGGAATCATTCCAGAGCTGTCTATAACAAGAATAAGTTTTGAAAAGATTCTCACTACGAGATTCCAATTGGCTTTTTCCTATTTCCCTTTTTGGTTTCGAATTGCAGGTTAGGCCAGAGCATTTAACTGTACAATAGTTTAAGTTATCCATCCACCCACAGACCACAGATACAGTGATTACGTGATCAGATCAGATTACACCAAGACATTACTTTATATATGCCAAAATTATCAGACAATATAATTCAAGAAACAAGATAAATTCCTCTTATATCAAAATTACCCAAATAGAATCGTCGACCCATCCCACACAAAGTTCTCAGAACACCATTCATCAAACAAATAAATTCAAATAACAGACCGAAACACGATGGGAAAGAAAATCGACAGATGTGGAACACCGTAACAGTGGAAAACAGTAATTCCCATTTCGGGAAAACAAGTACTTCAGAAGTAGAAGTCGAGATCAAAAGCCGAACTGTAGTTTTCCACAACTTGAAAAAAAAAAAACCCAAAGTGTATGGGTTGATGGTTCCAAATCATTCTTTTTTCTTGGTGACAGCTGAATATGGGGATTAAATACAAAAATCCCGTTAGGAAAATTGAAGAGAGAAGCAGTATTACCTCAAAATTCTACAGTAATCATGCGATAACTTGAGCAAGACAAGCCCAAAAATGGCCGAATGCACCCAAAAATTGAGAGGTAGAATAGCAGTGCATCGAAGTAGAGTAGCTGGAGGACGCTGGGTAACGCCGTAACGTACATCATTGCGAGCATAGATAGTTTTCTTTATTTAGTTTTATTTACGGGAAATTGACCTTCTGTCCTTTTTTTTTGTGTTCAGTCCTTGAGTATTTTTTTAGTACCATATTTCCATATGAAGTGTACCACATTTTGTATGACATAGTACCATAATTTTGTGGATAGGGAGTGAACCCAAAGAAATATTTTGATTGAGGATTTTTCAACGACTTCCCCTATTTATAGTTAAATAAAATTAATATCTATTCTATTTTATTAAAATTGAACACAATATAAAAATCATCAACGATACCAAAATATATATATCCATTTTTGTCCTTTTTATAAACAAATTCATCAAAATTATTTTCTATCAAAATTGCATGTAATCACTCACTATTTCTTATAATTACATTTTTATTCTCCTTTAAATATAAATCAAATGAATTATAAAAAAATATTGTACAAACACGCAACGCGTACATCGGTGTACTAGTTATCTATTAAGTTTGAGACACTTAGATTAACTAATTTTTGGAGTCATATTCTGTTTTAATAATTATATATATTAATAAAATATTAAAAATTTAATGCAAATCGCATGTAGCTTAAAAGATATAGTCTTGTTTTCTAAACATCAAATAACAAGTTTAGTTTCTATTTGAGTATTTTTTTTCTTTCTTTTTCTTATTTAATTTTAATTCTTATTTACGATATAATCTCTCATTATTTTTTATAATTACATTTTGATTCTCATTTAAATATAAAAAAATAAATTATAAAAAATATTTTACAACATTCCACGCGTGTATTGATGTACTAATAATTATAAAAAGTACATCATTCCATAATTTAAAAATTATGGAATGATTAAATTATAATTTGAACTATCAAATAAAAAAATGAAAAAGCAAAAATGTAATATCTATATTATATAAAGACAATTTTGGCAAAAAAAAAAAAAAAAATTGGCATCCATTTTTGTGTGTATTATATATATTCTTGATATATAATATTAGATAATACAATTGTGCTAAATATTTTAAGGCGAAAAAACAAATTTTTTAAATAAATCACACAGCAAAACTTTCTGAATTAATTTCTCAGAGGAATGGACCATGCAATTATAATATATAAAAAATCACAAAAACTTTTATTAGAACGTTTATATAACAAATTTTATGATACAGATCTTTTATCTGACTATACTTATGAAAAATTTTATTTTTTTATGTTAAAAATATTATTTTCACTACAAATATAGATCTGATTGACTCGTATTATGAATATAGATCCGTGTGACCATCTAACAAAAAAAAACTTACTCATAAATAATATTTTATAATTATTATCTTCAATTATATGCATACACAACTAATATCTTATCATTGAGAAGAAACTAAGTCCACGAAATAAAATCTACGTATCAAATTGATGGTCTAATTTTTTTTTTTTTATCCATGTTTCAAAATCGCATATTATTCTCTCGTTAATTTTCACAATTACGATACGATCTCCGATAAATATAATCAATCCAAATTACAATATATAATCATTTCAAATTATAATATAACTTTTTACAATTATTATATTATCTTTTTTTGAACATATATTTAATTAATTATAAAAAAATTGTACGAACACGCGACGTGAGCCAAAATCGAGAGCCACAACATGGGACAGTCAAAGGGGAAGAATCGAAGTGAAATACCATTTAAAGTAGTCTACTTGCCTTCCTTTTATGGCCCGTAGACTCATCGAAAAACATGTATCAGATCGAGGCAAAGTCAAGATAAAATGTATTAAAAATACAGACTCGAGAAATAATTTAATTTTTATTAAAATAAACGGGAGAGGGATAAAAATATTTAAAAAAAATGGACAGGGTGTAGTTGTATCATAAACATTTAATTTAGATATAATTTTGATTTCACCTTTTATTAATTCAACCACATGTTTTAAGTTGTCTACGTGAAATTTCGAAATTACTCAAAACCTTTAACGGAGAAAAAAAACATGTATTAACTCATCATGTTTTTAAATATTGAGCATATATACTCTTGTCTGTACGTGTTTTCAAGACTATGTATTCTCGATATTTGAAAATACGAGGAGCTAAAAGATATTTTTTTCATTGAGGGTTTTCAGCAATCTCGTTATTTCATGAGGATGACGGATGCAATCAACATTTAACTTTTTTTAAATTAATAACTCATGATGGATTTCAAATATATACAAAATGGTTGTTATTACAAATTCAGTTTTAAAATTATTAAATCAAATATTATTTATGTCGGGCCGAATGTTTGTTATCTTACCAAAAGTTATAGTTGGTGGTAATGATGCAACTCAAATATTTTAAATTGTAAATCAACTCAAGCACCACGTTTTGATTGTTCTGTACAAGATGAACAATTTTTTCACCCAATAATTTTTTTCCAATAATTGCACTTCTTGACATCAATGGGAATAAACTCGTGACCTTGGCTGTGATACCAATTATAGGAGCGAGCGCTTACCGCTTTACCAAAATCTATAGCTGTCGGTAATTGTGAAAATTGAACGAAAGAAAAAATATGTATTAACTTATTATGTTTTCAAATCTTGAGCACATATATCCTGTTTGTACGTGTTTTCAAATGTGTGTATGCTCAATATTTGAAAATACGAGCAGTTAAAAAATATTTTTTTTTCATTGAGAATTTTCAATACTCTCGCTATTTCACAAGGATGACGGATGCAATCAGTTTTTAACTTTATTCTTTATTAATAACTTATTATGAATTTCAAATTTATACAAAATGGGCGTTATTCTAAATTCAGGATTAAAATTATTAAATCGAATATAATTTATTTAGGACCGAGCATTTGTTATTTTACCAAAAGTTGCAGTTGGTAATGATAATGTAACTCAAGTATTTTAAACTGTAAATCAACTCAAACACCACGTTTTGATTTTTTTACCAAATATGTACAAATTTTGCACACAACAATCTCTCTCCTAACAATTGCATTTCGTGACATCAATGAAAATAAAAAATCAGGACCTTGGTTGTAATATCAATTGTAAGAGTGAGCGTTTGCCGCTTTACCAAAATATATAGCTATTGATAACGATATAAATCAAATATTTTAAACCGTTCAATAACTCAAACACTACATTGGGAAACCTTTTCCATTTCCTTACTTGGTAAACCTGACATTTAATAAGAAAAGTTACTGAAATTGCCAAATCTACCGACCATTTTTTTTGTTTTTATTGAGTAAATTTTGTTGATTTTAAATTGTCATGCAATAACCTTTTATATATATATATATATTTCCTAAACTATGAGGTGGGGAGGACTCCAACTTGAGCCTCGTACATGTAAAAAGTGAGTGACACCACTCGGGCCAAAGCCCGATCTCCCTGCAATAATTGATTTTGCTCTATCAATGTAGTGTTTGAGTTATTTTCTTCTTAAAATAACATTTGTTTTAAAACTTTCAATCATGTTGTTAAGGAGATAATTAAGCAATTATTTTTGAAATTATATTTTAAATAATTCATTATATTTTAATTAAGCAATTATTCTCATAAATTATTTGGACGTGGGATTCGATACTACTAGCCCAAACAAAGTCTTAATAAAATGGGGCCTAGTCCTTGACTTATGGAAGCCCGATTAAAATTTTTTTATATAGCAATTGAGCACACACATAAAAATTATATATATATAGAAATAAATTTAAAATATAATGAATTATTTAAAATATAATTTCAAAAATAATTGCTTAATTTATCTCCTTAACAACATTATTGAAAGATTTGAAACAAATGTTATATTAAGAAGAAAAAAAATCACCAATAAAATGATAAAATAACAGTATAATTGTAATTTTAAATAAGACTTCACAGAAAAAAAATTAAAAGTTTGTTGTACAAGAGTTCTACTATAATTATATATTATAGACGTACGAATAAATTCAAAAGAATGTAATAAATTTCTATCTAAAAAAAATAGTATATCTCTTGGGAAACGTGTCAAGCTTGCCTATATTTATAATAATAAGTAATATTTTTAGCATAAAAAATAATATTTTTTATAGGTGACACAAATACAAGATTCGTATAACAAAATTGATTCAGACGAATACTGATAATATTTTGTCGCTAATATGGATTTGTATGCGACATGACAATTTGAGTGTACGTGTCAGTTTGGTGGGATGGATAAAGGCAAAAAAAAAAAAAAAAAAAAANCCTAATCTTATCCTCATGAATTTAAAGAAATAAAATTTGGCATGTAAAGTTTGAAAACTACACTTGGTTCTCGTTTACCTCGTCGAGTAAGTAAAACTTTGCTTTCTTTTCATGCAAAACAAACTTTAATGAACATCCCACATGCATCCTTTGCTTACTCACATCTATTTANACAAAATCGAGGGATTAAAAATACTATCAAAAACCGTTTTGTAAATTGGTCGCGATTAGGTTGTGGTAATCTAGTCAGTCAAAATTTAGTTTTAGTCAAATAACCTAGTTGAAATTGAAAATTTCGGTTAAAGTCGGACTAAATAAGGGGAAAAAAATCAAGATTGCACTGATATCTTTATTTTGATGAATCAGACCAGCAAAAAGCCAACTTATATATCGATTTTATAATTTATGTAATGACTATTCTAGGTGGTCTTTGGTAATTAAAAATTTTCATGAAGAAACGATTAGAAGTGGTATACCGTACCGTACCGTATCGTATCA
This sequence comes from Primulina huaijiensis, assembly GCF_012295235.1. Lineage (NCBI taxonomy): Eukaryota > Viridiplantae > Streptophyta > Magnoliopsida > Lamiales > Gesneriaceae > Primulina > Primulina huaijiensis. The sequence continues at coordinate 21,951,497 of NC_133309.1, read as the reverse complement.
AAATTGTATATCGTATACCGTATAAAAAAAATTATGGTATAAGAAAACTCATACCAATACCGTATCGAAATTACCGAAAATTTCGGTACATATAACTAACATACCGATTATACCGAAATTGTACGGTGTACCGAGATTTCGATACAATATCGGTATATACAGGTTTATACCGAAAAAAACCTTACATTGTAAAATTTTTTTTAAATTTATTGTTTTAAAATATTATATATTTCAAATTTTTATATATTTTTTAGATATTTCGGTATATACCGAAATTTTCAAATCGTATACCGTCACCGTACCAAAAAATTCGGTATTGTTACCGTACCGTACCGTACCGTACCGAAATCTTCGGTATACCGAAAATTCGACATTTTTTCGGTACGATAATCTCGGTATACCGAAAATTCGGTACTTTTTCCCACTCCTAAAACGATGACTCCAAAAAGACTTGGTAACCTACAAATAAGTATTATTTTTCCCCATTATCCCACCAACTTTAGAGCCTAGTAAGCTCCAACATTCCTTAATAACCTGACAGAACTTATGGATTTAAAAATGTTTATTTCAAGACTTCAAATTCAATCATAAATTATTATTTTTGGTATGTGTGACAAAATTATTTAACATGACTTGTTAATTAACGTCATTACCTTTTATTTAATAGTGATAATAATAGTTAATATATGATCGAGTCGATACATCTTGGATGATATACTAGCTAGTAGTGATTCGTAGATGTTTTTCGAAGAAATTCGTTGATGCTTGGGTACATTATAACAAATAATAGGTAGTTTCTGGTAGTAATAGTATTTTTTTACGGAAAAAATACAATTTTGGTTATGTTTATTTGCAACTTCGCGATTTTGATATTCTGTATTGTTAAATTTTAGTTTTAGTACGTTAATTTCTTTTTCAATTTTACTCATTTTCAACGAAATATTGATGTGGTGCCGACATAGCTCTAACTTATACAGACAAGACTAAAACAACTTAAATTTGTCGACATAGATGACCAAAATCTCAAATATACATTATTAAAATGACATTTTTCTCTATTTTCTTGAGAAGTCCTATTTCATATTCCCAAAATATATTCTTCAATTTTTAAAATATTATTGTAGTTTGTAATAATATGTATTTTGATAGATAATCAAAATTGGCAAAAACTTGTGTGGGACAGTCTCACGGGTCGTATTTGTGAGACGGGTAATTTATTTGGGTCATCCATGAAAAAGTATTACTTTTTATGCTAAGAGTATTACTTTTTATTGTGAATATGGGTAGGGTTACCTGTCTGGTCTCACATGAGACCCACTCATCAAAATTTGAATTTTTTAAAATTTTAATTTTAGATAATGACATGAATTTTGAAAAGAAGGGTGAAGTACATATATATAATTTAGGGGCTGTGTATATCCCTTATTATGTACGTAAAGGCAAGTTAACATTTGTCCCAATGACGAAGCAAACTCACACTTGGGACTGTTTAAATGGTTCGTCATAGAAGTTTGGTTCATGTGACATACAAGATATTGACTACTACATTTAATAATTTAAGAATATAGACTACTTCACATCTTTATTTCATCTAACATTTTGTTCGAATCTTACAAAAATTAAAATTAAAAATAATTATGTTATCTATATCTTTCGGTTTATTATCTAGCGATACAAGCCAATATCTCATCTATGTATACAAAGAGATGCAACAAAAAAAATGTGTCTAACGTCACATAATAACTCGAGTTGGTTTCATCACAAGGTATTTATCAAAATATTAAAAAAAATGTAATTTATATCGCGAGCTGTTGTTGACCATAATAATTCGAATGTTTTTATGTACATTTTATCATAGACATGGACCTAACTTCACCTCAAAAACTAATACTTTAGTCATATCTTACTAACGAAAAAGTACATATTTCTTGACAAAAATGCACCAACACCCCACTAATGTGTGAAAGTTATCAATAAATCATCCCCTCCTAGATTTTCATCCATTGTCGACATATATATGTGGCTGCCTATTGTTACGTTTATTTTATTTAACCTACTTAGAGTGAGCAAGATTTCGGTTAAACAGAATTAACCGGTCGAACTGAGTCAATTCGGAAATTCGATTTTGTTATTTCAGAAATTCGGTTTTCAAATTAAAAAAAATTCGGTTCGGTTACGGTTTTCAAATTTTTGAAATCGGTTAACCGAATTAACCGATATAATAAAAACTATTATTTAATAAATTTTTATTATTTATCAATTTTACATATATTTTAATTTTTAATTTTAAAATCAACCCTAATTCTAATCTATGGTCTCGTTCTCACTTCTCTATTCTCCATTTGTGTAGACTGTAATGTTCAAGAAAAATTACATATATAATTAAAGTTAAATCACAATATTTTTTTTAAAACTAATCGGTTAATTCGGTCACTGATCGAATTTACTGATTTTAATTCGGTTCGATTTTCATCGTTTATGAAAATTAGTTCGATTGGTTCAGTTATGACTAAATATTTCGGTTCGGTTATGTACTGACCGAACCAACCGAATGCTCATCCCTAAACCTACTCCACTTATGTATCACTAAATGTTGGATTTAAATCAGTATTATATTAATTTTCCCTCGGTCGTGTATATATAATGTGTGTGTGTGTGTGTATAATATGTATAGATTTGCTTGGCAACACACACACACACACNATGTGTGTGTGTGTGTGTGTGTATAGATTTGCTTGGACAACACTCAAGAAATGGTGATGGTAGGCATCACGTGCACAAGTGTGTGCACCCCAATACATATCCGAGTTTGACTCAATTTACGAGGAATTAAAGTAACAAATGCGTTAAGCAACATCCTCTGCGCATAGATTTAATAACCCTTCACCGAGGAAGATAAAGAGTACAAAAAGAATTTTATGCGACGAGTCATTGTCTATATTCGGTCTTTACTTTTGACGGGGAAAGTTTTTTGAAGTTCCACTACCCCATATTATGTACATCCGACGATCGATCATCCATGCCTGCTCCATGGAGCTCAGTAGAACTTGCCATTCGCTTTACATGTCGTCGAACAGTTTAATACGACATCAAAAATAATATTATCCGTTAATTTTTATTATCAAATAATTTATGTTATATGTGGCTTAGACTACGGATGACAATGAGAAGGGATGAGTTGCGGTGAAGGCATGAATGACAATGGGACGGGATGATGTTAAAGTATGTATCTAATAAATTAACTTGTGGCTTGTGTTTTATTGATTTTTATGTAAAAACGATCTTTATTTTAATAATATTATGATTTTATCTAATTATGACATTTACTTTATCTATATACATATGCAAGCTGCATAGATAAAACCATTGAATATACAATAAGTATCATAAGTTCTGCCTCTCAACGGAGATCATTAAACTCATTAAGAAGTATATTGTATATGCTAAAGTAGTTCATAGTTGATTCAGCCACCTAAAATATGGATAAAGATCGCTTGAGCTCGAGACTAACATCTGTTATACAAACACGTACCATGTTTCATTGGTAAGAACATAAAGATGTTCATTCATACAGATAGGTGCTCATTTAATGAGGCAATGAACAACCATCTCTCGCACTTTCCGAGTTGTTATCACTTATCGAGCGAATTAATTGGTTCGCAGTTATGATTGTATATCATTAGTCCTTTAACCCGTGATAACATGGAGGCTCTACTTACTAGCATGCACTTTGACTCGTTTATCGATTCCATTGAGGTCATCAGATGACAAGATTGGATGTAGTTTCGAAATACGTTGGAACCAATGCCTTGTACTCTGGTATTCACTGCTCACCTACGGGTAAAGATATATCATGTAATCTGATGATTTAATAGTACAAGAAGTTTCTGGTCAAAGCAATACATGTACTTTGGGAAAATATGTTTTTCTAGTTGCATATTGATGTCACTATTGTTACTGAAAGATATATCGCATCGTTATCAAATTCATTTGCAACTTTCTATGTACCAATTGTTGTAGCTTCGATTGTGATGATTGATTTCAATGGACTTACACTAACCATAACTTACTGTTTCTTGCAGGAACTATCAGTGATACTTAAAGGATTACGAGATTATGATACTATACACTATTACCATAATCGGATGAGTGCAATTAGACTTGAGTTCTGACATTATTTATTAAGAGGTTGATGAAAAGAATGAAGAGAAATAGGATAAACCCGAATAAGGACAAAATTTGTCAAGCCCAAATCCCATAATAAAGAATCTACAAGAGTGGATAAGAGCCCATCAGTAATTGGTGCATCTTTGCACCTGACACGTCCGTATCACAAAAATATTGTGCAAACACTAACACTTTTGTTTTTAAACTTTAAAAGTTAGTAATTTTCGTTAAATTTGCCACTGATTTTGTGATAATTATTAAAGTTCAAATACCAAAAGTACATACAATATTATGAACTATACATATTATTGCAAACTTAAAGTTGACAAATAAGTCGGTATTTATGATGTAAATCCGACTTAACATTTAAATCTTCATCAATCTTTCACTAAAAAATAATTAAACTACCTATTTTTTTCTATTTTTCTACATTTCTTATTCAAGTATTAAAATTTTCAGGTTTTTTCCCAAAGAGCCAAAAAATAAGACGTTGCATATATATCCTAGAACACACGTCATTTCCCTACATTTCGAAAACTCTCATGAAAAGTCTTGATCAATATTTTTACTTGGAAGTGTTTGATTTTGAGTAGAATAACGATCCCACACCAACTCATATGAAACCGTCTCATTATTCAATTTGTGAGACTAATTTCAAACCCGATCTGATTTGTGAAAATTATTAAAAATATTTTTTTATGTCAAAAATATTATTTTTTACTGTAAATATGGACCAGATCTATCCGTATAACATATATAANATAGTTTTTGAAAAAGTAAAATGAAATGGCACATCAAAGTTTGTAACTATGAAACAAGTCAAAAACTTGTGTGAGACGGTCTCACGCGTCGTATTTTGTGAGACATGTCTCTTATTTGGGTCATCCATGAAAANTATACAAACACGTACCATGTTTCATTGGTAAGAACATAAAGATGTTCATTCATACAGATAGGTGCTCATTTAATGAGGCAATGAACAACCATCTCTCGCACTTTCCGAGTTGTTATCACTTATCGAGCGAATTAATTGGTTCGCAGTTATGATTGTATATCATTAGTCCTTTAACCCGTGATAACATGGAGGCTCTACTTACTAGCATGCACTTTGACTCGTTTATCGATTCCATTGAGGTCATCAGATGACAAGATTGGATGTAGTTTCGAAATACGTTGGAACCAATGCCTTGTACTCTGGTATTCACTGCTCACCTACGGGTAAAGATATATCATGTAATCTGATGATTTAATAGTACAAGAAGTTTCTGGTCAAAGCAATACATGTACTTTGGGAAAATATGTTTTTCTAGTTGCATATTGATGTCACTATTGTTACTGAAAGATATATCGCATCGTTATCAAATTCATTTGCAACTTTCTATGTACCAATTGTTGTAGCTTCGATTGTGATGATTGATTTCAATGGACTTACACTAACCATAACTTACTGTTTCTTGCAGGAACTATCAGTGATACTTAAAGGATTACGAGATTATGATACTATACACTATTACCATAATCGGATGAGTGCAATTAGACTTGAGTTCTGACATTATTTATTAAGAGGTTGATGAAAAGAATGAAGAGAAATAGGATAAACCCGAATAAGGACAAAATTTGTCAAGCCCAAATCCCATAATAAAGAATCTACAAGAGTGGATAAGAGCCCATCAGTAATTGGTGCATCTTTGCACCTGACACGTCCGTATCACAAAAATATTGTGCAAACACTAACACTTTTGTTTTTAAACTTTAAAAGTTAGTAATTTTCGTTAAATTTGCCACTGATTTTGTGATAATTATTAAAGTTCAAATACCAAAAGTACATACAATATTATGAACTATACATATTATTGCAAACTTAAAGTTGACAAATAAGTCGGTATTTATGATGTAAATCCGACTTAACATTTAAATCTTCATCAATCTTTCACTAAAAAATAATTAAACTACCTATTTTTTTCTATTTTTCTACATTTCTTATTCAAGTATTAAAATTTTCAGGTTTTTTCCCAAAGAGCCAAAAAATAAGACGTTGCATATATATCCTAGAACACACGTCATTTCCCTACATTTCGAAAACTCTCATGAAAAGTCTTGATCAATATTTTTACTTGGAAGTGTTTGATTTTGAGTAGAATAACGATCCCACACCAACTCATATGAAACCGTCTCATTATTCAATTTGTGAGACTAATTTCAAACCCGATCTGATTTGTGAAAATTATTAAAAATATTTTTTTATGTCAAAAATATTATTTTTTACTGTAAATATGGACCAGATCTATCCGTATAACATATATAAATATGTGAGATCATCTCACAAGATAATTATTGTTTCATTAATAGGATAAATATGTGTAATTTATAATGTTAACTTCAATATAACTTGATAATTATATTTCAGGAAATTTACTTTATGAAATAAAAATTTTTAATTTTATAAAGTATAAAGTAAAGTTTCACCTAATATTTTGTTGGCATAAATTGTAGTTTAGTGGGAAGCAAACTATACCTAAGCCTTAGTAAGTCTTTGTTTGCTACCAAATTTTGTAATTTACCCACTCTCACCGGTGGGATATAATAATTATGAATATATATATATATATAATAATAATAATAATAATAATAATAATAATAATAATAATAATAATAATAATAATAATAATAATAATATTGTAATAACTATAAGATGTGAAAATGTTATAAAAATATAGTTTTTGAAAAAGTAAAATGAAATGGCACATCAAAGTTTGTAACTATGAAACAAGTCAAAAACTTGTGTGAGACGGTCTCACGCGTCGTATTTTGTGAGACATGTCTCTTATTTGGGTCATCCATGAAAAATTATTATTTTTTATGCTGAGAGTATTAATTTTTATTGTGAATGTTAGTATGATTGATCCGTCTCACAAATAAAAATTCGTGAGACCGTCTTACAAGAGACCTACTATAGAAACAAAATATAATAAATTAATATTAGAGATATGTTCGGATTATTTACGAGGATACATTATGTTGGATAAGGATAGTTATTCTCTCTGTTTTATGTAAATATTTTATATAGAAAATCGATAGATACACGATGATTTCATTGTCATACGATTGATTTGAGTTGTCATGTTATTATCATTTATCTTTTTTTATTATAATGATTATTGTTTGTTTATATAATTGATATATGATACAATATCATATATTCGATTCTATAAGTTGTATATTGACTTACATATGTAGCATGTATCTTACTTATTGTATTTTTAAATTTATATTTTTTTAGTATGACATTCAAAATTTTAAATTTTTTTTTGTAATACACTTATCTTAAACTACATGCATAAAAAAACATGATATTCTTATAAGATGGTCTCAATTGTAAATTTTTTTAGATTGATTTTTGACTCGACCCGATTTATGAAAAATATTTTTTTTGTTAAATGTCTCACGGATATAGATACGTGATACAGTTTCACAAGAGACATAATCTAAGATAAAATGTATTATAAAATTAATTATGAATAATATGGAAACAAAAGTAAATTATATAATTTAGGAACATATGATGTAAAATCTCGTTAGATAAATAAATAATGTACTATTGTATACTTTTTGTTATAAAATTTTATATTTAAAGATAAAAAGGAATTCCAGATATCAAAATTATTTTCTAGAGAGACAGTTTCACGAATTTTTATCTGTGGGTGGGTTGATCCGATCTATAATTATAATAAAATATAATATTTTTGACATAAAAATGATATTTTTCATGAGTTGAATCGGATCGGAGATTCGTCTCGCAAAATTGATCTTGTGAGAAGATTTTACAAAAGTTTTTACAAAATTAAACATCCTGCTACATATGAATTAATTCACTTTAATAAGAACTTTTAATTGTTTTCAAAAAAAAGAACTTTAATTATATACTACCCATTATAACAAAAATTCATATAAAACGATCTCGATGACCAATATTATTTCTATTTTAATTATTCATAAAAAATTATTATTTTTTATTTCAAAAATATTAAATTTTATTATAAATATAAATAAAATTAACTCGTGTTACCAATCAAAATTAACATTATAAAATTATCATCGTTTTTGGGGAAAAAAATAAGAAAAATAATAAATAAAAAAAAGGTGAGAGTGGAGAGTGCAAATCTGGTCAATCCTCATTTGACCACGTTGTGTTAGGTAAATAAGGACAGACAGGGGCACTTCCGTCAATACACATCCCCCTTCCCCAAGCTGTGTATATATATCACCCCACCTCCGTTTTCCTTCTCAAGACAACCAAACATAGAGAAAGATTGACAGATCAGGTACACGAATACATATAAATCCTTGAAATCCAACTAATATATAAAGATTATATGTATCTATATATATGCACGCAAAGAGGGTGTGTTGAAATCTGTATGAATTGGTGAGGCATGGCTATGATGGGGAATACGAGCGTGGTGGGAGGTGATATGGCGGTGAAGATAAACGGAAACGAATTTTCCGGGGAGGAAAAGGGTGGCGGGAAAAGGTTGAAGGTGTCGCCGGGGAAGGACGATGTCGGCGATTTGTTCGATGCCTTGCCAGATGATATCGTTATTTGTATTCTCTGTAAACTCAGTTCCACCGCGGGATGCCCCCTGGATTTCATCAATGTCTTGATAACGTATGTGTTCGACTCTCAGTTTCATGAGATTTTTTTCTTTGGTTTTTTGAAAAAAAAAAAAAAAGGTTTGAATTGCGTGAATTAAAAGTTGGGCTGATTTTGTCGTTTTTTTGTTGTTCGTTTACAGATGCAAGAGACTGAACAGTTTAGGCCTCCAGCCGGTGGTGTTATTGAAAGCCTCTCACAAAATGCTGGCGATCAAAGCGAAGAACTGGTCGGAATCCGCCCACCGATTCCTCGTACGGTGTGTGGGTTCTGGAAGTGTGGAGGCATGTTTCTTCCTTGGCATGGTGAGTCCACGCATTCCATTGGATTGAAGAAAATTTGTTTTTTGTGTGCGTGTTTTTGAATCAAATGTGGTGATAAAAAGATTTGATTTTTGTTGTTGTTTGTTACAGATTATGTTCTATTGTTTTCAAAACCGACGAGACGGGGTGGCATTGATCGCGAGGGCGGCGATTACCTCCCACGCCCCCGCACTCTACTCCCTGGCAGTGATCCAGTTCAACGGCAGCGGAGGCTCTAAGAACCACAAGGACCTCCGCGCCGGAGTGGCTCTCTGCTCGCGCGCGGCCTTCCTCGGTCACGTCGATGCGATGAGGGAACTAGGCCACTGCTTCCAGGACGGCTACGGCGTAAACCGGAACGTCATGGAAGGGAGGCGCTTCCTCCTTCAAGCCAACGCACGAGAGCTAGCCTTGGTCATAACCGCCACTCCAGGCGCTGTGGTCCCCCGAGCGTGGCTGCGTTGGAGCCCTCACCCCCACCTGCAGGGCCCCTTGATGAGTGACTTCGGGTGTAACATCCCCACCGCGGAAACTCACCCGGCGAACCAGTTTTTGTACGATTGGTTCTCGAGTCGTGGTAGTGATCCAGGTCCAGGGCTCCTGTTATGCTCCCACTCTGGCTGCGGCAGACCGGAAACGAGGATGAATGAGTTCCGCCGGTGCTCTGTTTGCGGAACCGTGAACTACTGCTCTCGTGCTTGCCAGGCGCTTGATTGGAAATACCGGCACAAGGCGGTGTGTAGACCCCAAGGAGCTATCGGCAATGGAGTAGCAGTTAACCGTTACGGAGATTTGAACCCTTTGATTAATTTAAACGAAGCGATTGTGTAGATGGAAAGTTGGATGCTACCCAACAACATATCTTCCCCCTGTGTTTAGACTGAGTTTGGGGTTTGAATGGACAAATATCCTTTTCCCCAATAAAAATGTTTCAACTGGGACAATGTGGAAGCGGCCATTGAAGGTGATTTCGCCGCAGCTCGTCCCGGGGCGAACCGACCGACCGTCGAGCCCCCGCTGCTCACTTGACGTATCCGTCGAGAGATTAAATATTCTAGATATTACTCACGAAGATAAAGTGCAAAGAGAGGAGAAGATAATAAGAAATTACGTCGGATTTTCCCGTCGTAAATCAAATTAGAGACAATTTTAGCGATGACCTTGAAATCGTCCGAAAAGTCACCGTCGACTTCTTATTGCGACGGTTTTGTTGAGTTAAACTTTTTACACTCGAGTTTTTTTTTATGCCAATGATAAGCAATGTCGAAATATTTGATTAAATGTACTGAATAATATATAAATTACGGAATAAGAACTTTGTTATTGATGAATATTGAAGAAATTTGTATTATTTATTTTAGTTGTCTACGGACTTCGTTAAACTTTATACACTAAACATTTCTTATGTCAATGATTCCTGGTTGAATGTGAATGAAGTATATTTTTATTTTAAAAAAATGTAATGAATAATATATGAATCACGAAATATAAATATGATTGTTTTTTCCATAGTTTTTTTTTAAAAAAAAATTATATGGGTTAACCGGTTTAACAAACCACCCAAAATCATTTGGGTTGTGTAATGCCCGAGATTTGATTACCGTAATCTGAGATTAATCTGAAATGATTTATTGATTAATCAAGGTAATTATAGACGGAAAGTATTAGACCGAGAAAGACGAGAAAAGACGCGAAATATGTGCGAGGGCGGTGCTATTCGCGCACATGCGCGACCGGATGCGCACGCATGCGCGGAACGGGCAGAAGACCCCGCGCATATGCGCGGAGTGATGGCGCGCATATGCGCGAGGTATACAGTAGCTAAAGTGTGAATTCCAGAAAACCTCGCGCACATGCGCGGAAGTGAGGCGCGCATATGCGCGAGTTGCAATATGCCGAGACAGTAGGTCCGCGCATATGCGCGATGCGTCCAGTAGCTAAAGTAAATTTCCAGAGAATGTGGCGCACATGCGCGAAAGACGAACGCGCATATGCGCGAGAAGCCAAGCGCCATGTGCAGAGAACCTCGCGCATATGCGCCGAGGGAAGGCGCGCATATGCGCGAGAGCTGCCGAGATACACGCGCCGAGACATATGGTCTCGCGCATATGCGCTGAGTGATGTCGCGCATATGCGCGAGACGTGTTGCGTGAAGGATTATGCCACGTTCTTTAGCCATGCAATTGATATATATAAAAGCTTCATTCCTTCAATTCCATAGCAAAGAAATCGAGAGAAGCTCCAGGGAGACTTGCCAAAATTTGAAGTTTACGAAAGATCCGTCCGTCCGATTTTGAATCCGACTTCAGTACTGTGTTTCTATCGACGCAGGCTACAACTGGACGTAAGCTTTGTTACGTTTAGATACGATTTGAAATTATGATATTGTCAGAATCGAATATGAATCATATATGGTGTTTTTGATACAGTAGACATCGTATATTTGAAGTCAGATCAAAGAACATACTATTTATGTAATTGTTATGATTTTTGGAGTTGATTCGATTTAGATTCGATATCAGATTTGCATTATCGTTGAGATTATGAGTTATACCGATATCGATTATGAGTTCTGGTAGTATATATGTGATGTTGATATTGACGGGGTTGTCGAGATTGTATTGTTAGGCCGTCGAAACATCCGTAAATTGATATTGATCAGATTCGGTATTGATTGAGATTGTATCGTTGTATCGTTGACATTGACAGATTATATTGTGATTTGAGTATTGATCAGAACAGGTCGTAAGTTGAGTTATACATTGATATTGTGCATATTTATATTGTCATTGCCAGATTGGGTATGGACAGATTGGGGTACGAGACTTCGTATTCGTCAGATCGAGAAGATAAAGGTATAAATCAATGTGAATCGGGAGATCGACTTAAGTCAGATTGGATTTGAGTTTCCCTAAATCACATACTTGTATGTTATTGCTTTTCATACATTTGTATCATTTGAATGAATATGCTTTGTTTATTGATTTATAGAAAAGCATAGAATAGTAGATAGCTATTGAGTGAGAGTCACTGACAGAAGGGCCAGATTAAGACAGAGTTGTTAATGGCCCATTGCACATTGTCAGAATTAGAGTTTAGGTAGATACACCTAGTCTTTAGCAGAATAGCCAAGACACCGGACGTTTGGTCGTATCGAAATGCTTATGAGTAGAGCAACTCCAGGCACAGACATTCGATATAGACAGGACCAAAGTCTGTAATATGAACGTACCGCCACCACGATCGGGACAGTAGGTGGGAGACCTGTTGCGTTCTTATTCAAATCGGGATCCCTAGATTAGAAATGAGTCGAGTTTGAGTCTGAGAGTCACAGAGTGTGATTCCTTATTTGATATTGAATTATGTTCCTGATTTTGGTACTTGTTTAGAATATGATTGATAGTTGATATTAATTCATGTGTTGATTGAGATACATGTTATGTATATCTTCTTCATGCTTTTATATTGTTTATATGACTGCATGTATACTTGGTTTATACTTGTAATATAATTCTCACCGGAGTTATCCGGCTGTTGTCTTGTTTGTATGTGGGCATGACAACAGGTGGGATAGGATCAGGGTCAAGAAGAGAACGAGACAGGACTGGTTAGCGTGGAGATCCGGGCTCAGAAGTAAATTAGGATTCATCACTGATATGTAGTTGGACCTAGTTGAATTATTATAGACAATACAAGATTTGTATGTTTATGTTTAATATGTATTTCAGATTGAATTACATTACGTTTCCGATTTGTATTTTAAAAAAAAAAAAATTTAGACCCTGTTTATTATCATTGATTAAATTGTCCCAATGATGATTAAGAATATGATTAGCGTCCGGGTCCCCACAGGTTAGGTTGGGTTGGGTTAAGGTTTTTCGATCCACACATTGACGGGCTAGATCGTCATAATTCATAGGTACATATTTTAATTTATCGAACTCGAGCCCAACTCGTATATATTCGAATTTTTTTTAGCCGAGCCCGAGTCCAAATTATATCATCTGGCAATTCGCGAGTCATTCACGAACCTTGATATTTTATTAATATAATATAAATATATATTAAATAAATATATTTCAAGCATTTCGAGTATTTATTTTTTTAGTAATGGTTTGAATAGCTCGCGGATATATTTGAATCTTTCGAGCCGAACTAAAACTTGAGTCCTGATTCGAACCGTAGTCGAACCAAAAAATTTAAATTTTTCGATATTCGAATCGAGCTCGAACTCGAACTCGAATATAGATATTTTTTTAGTCGAATTCGAGCCTTAAATTTTTAAGCATATTCTTCTCAATTTGGTTCGTTTACACTTATAATCAGCATCTCCATCCCTATTAGGTATTCAAATTTCATCCTTGTGGTCATATTCTTCGGAGGATATGATATTCATACTCTACCAAAATATCATATTATCATCTACGATTGAATTTTTCAAATTTAAATTATTTTGATGAAGTTGTTAATATTTATCAAATTCTTAAGATAAAAATAAGGAAAAAAGTTAAAAGATAAAAATTATCAAAATAAACATCATAGAAAAAATAACAAAATATTAGAAATAGTTTATCACAACACCATTATTCTACAAAAAAATATCAATTATATACTAATAGTTTTCTTCACTTCATCCAACTACTATCATTCAACAAAAATATATTAGAATTAATTATTTTTATTATAAATAAATATGTATAAAATATATATACAATTATAATTTAATCGAATATTCGGGTCGGTTGTAGTTAAGATGTATTTGGTCTACCCGCCCATCAATGAACCCAAAAATCATCATATTGATTCCACAATTATTTAATCAGGTCCCAAAAATCTTTTGTGTCCTCCATTTGTTCGTGTGTTGGATTGATACACGTCTTGTAACAACTTACTTCAAATAGGACTTACCATTGCCTAACTGAAACTCTTAGTGATCACTTTACAATTCTAGATATTTAAGAACTATTGATTCACCATACAACAAACACAACAATTAGACTTCTGGTTTGAGTTGTTGGTGTAGCATAGATTGAACTTTGATGATCTAATATGATTCCGATAAGCGTGTGCTTTAATGAGCACCTAGAAATCGAAAGATTAAGTGTGCTCGAAATCTTTGAATTATTCAGGCTTAAGAATAGTTGTAATTGGTCGAGAGAATTCTTCATGTTTGAAATTTGCATATTTTTATTTGAAAAGCTCCAACGATCAGATTTGTTTTTCAGCGATCATCTATATTGTTTTCCGATAGAATGGACATGTCACTTCATATCATTAAATGCTCATTAATGCTCCTTGTGCTTTTGCGACTTCAAGTCATTTGCTTCCCCTAAAGCTGACACAACATGTCTGAATTAGGTAGCTTTCAGTCATTCGGGAGTTAGTAGGATATTATGTAATATTTTCAAATGAGGCAACTGATTGAACGACTTAACTTTAGTATCATTTTAGATTTAATTTTTTCTAACTAGTGGTAGTGCGACTTTATTTTCAACTGCCGATTAGTTTTGGCATATGATAACTTTGAAGCTTAAGTTAAGATACTTTTGCGTCTTGACTTCTTAGATCGAACAACTTGATCGACTTGAATCTTCTTAAACAATGTCTGAACGGTTTGATTTGGTCAAAACGGTCTGAAACCTGAAATACATTTAAAAACGACTAGATCTAAAACAGCTCGATATTGTTATTTGTCAGTTATCAAAACTTAAGGGTACTTGAAATATTATAACATACTTTATTATTTTTAATACATGCAAATAATATATAGTTTTATATTTTGATTAATATAATAATCAATATTATGAATTTAATAATATTAAATATTACTATGATAATAATAATGATATAATTTTTGTTGACAATCATAATAGCAAAAATTATTAATTACTATCATTAAATAATTTAATCAAAATAATAATTGATAATAGTATAATTCGCATAATAGTATTATTAATAGTAAAATAATAATATTATTAATTATTATTCATGTAATAAAAATAACAATGATAATAAATACTATAATTAAGTTATAATTTTTTATAATAAATAATAAATGAATTGAAAGAGCTTATATTAAATGAATTGATTTTATTATCAATTGAGAAATAAATTATTTAACAGCTTGATTATACAAAGTTGATTAATATTTTTAGTTCTAATACTGTAAGTCGATTTTTTAGTGATAATTTTGAACACGTTTGATCTTATGATTGAATTATAATATAAGTCTTTTGAATATTGTTTATTGTTTGGGTTTTTTTATTATTTTTAATGCATTGACTTAATTCGAAATTTTTTTCATGAAACTAAAAGGGATATGAACGCATATATAGGATATTTTTTAAAAAAAGTTTACTCAGACACAAAATTATTAGGATCTCCCTACATGGGTCCGTAAAAATATGAGGGAAAAATAATTAATTTAGTTATGTAAATTGACATATTTTCTATTTTCGTTATCTGATTTATCGTAGTTGGTCTTCGATTTGTTTCACTTAGAGCCCGTTTGGTATAAGAAGCTATAATTTAAAAAGTGCTTTTTTTAAAAAAAAAAATGCTTTTTTAATTTTTAACTTGTTTGGGTGGGCTTCCAGTGCTTAAAAAAGCACTTATTTAAGTTGAAATTAGAGCTTTTTTAAAAGCTCTATTTTAGAGCTTTTTCACTAGTTTTTTTAATAACCTAAAAAACAACATCCACCAGTAGCCTCCTCTCAATCTTTTCTTCATTCTTCTATAAGGTACAAATTTTTTTCCCGTCGATGTTTTTGTTCGTTCATTTTTTTCTGATTTCTTTTTGCTGCAGAATCTACACTCCCTATTCATTTACGTCTGTATTACGCATTGTGAATTAGATAATTATGTTACAATTCGGTCAATGATCCGATAAATCCAGGAAGTCGAGAAGGGGAAAGTATTTACTTATTCCATTTTTTTGCAACTACGTATATAATATTCATCAATTCTTGTGTATTATGTATATAATATTATATTAATTAAAATATGTTATATACCATAATATTACTGTAATATTATTTAATCCTTGTTTGTATTACTTTTCATTTATGATATTGTGAACTAAATAATCTATTGTTTTTTTATGTTTTATTTTTTGAATATAGAATGTATTCGAAGTTAGCTCCTAAACGAGGATTATCAAATCCAAGTCAATTACCTAGATATACGATTGAGACTGTTGAACCTGGATTTGTTGTTGATGGGAATAATAAGGCGGATTTGATTGATCAGAATACCGAAATATTTTTAAAAATTTGTGAGGAAGAAATTGAATCCGGCAATAAGCCTACCAAACATTTAAACAAAACGGGGTACACAAATTTAGTTTCAAAATTCCATGAGAGAACGGGACTTTCTTTGAATCAAAAACAATTCAAAAATANACAGATATACGATTGAGACTGTTGAACCTGGATTTGTTGCTGATGGGAATAATAAGGCGGATTGGACTGATCAGAATACCGAAATATTTTTAAAAATTTGTGAGGAAGAAATTGAATCCGGCAATAAGCCTACCAAACATTTAAACAAAACGGGGTACACAAATTTAGTTTCAAAATTTCATGAGAGAACAGGACTTTCTTTGAATCAAAAACAATTCAAAAAATAAATGGGATTCTATGAGAAAATATTTTGCACTGTGGGCACAACTTATTGGAAATAATGAGACTGGCCTTGGTTGGGATCATAACAAGATGACCGTGCAAGCTGATAATAGTTGGTGGGAGGATAAGATTAAGGTACATAACTTATATACTACATTTTAAATTTTTAATTAATTATTTTTATTTATTTTATGTTACGTTGCAAATTACAGGAAAATCTCGAGTATGCAAAGTTTAGATTGAGGGGACCCAAGAATTTAGATTTATTGGAAAAGATATTTAAAGGTTCCATAGCAACTGGCTATGCTGCAATAACACCATCAGAGGATCAACCAATTCATAATAATTTCAACGATGATACAAATGATTGAGATGTTCAGTTAGATGGAGAGTTTCAAAGTGATGTTTATATTAATGTTGAAAGCCAAGAATTTATGGAAAACTCAACAATGGGAGCTGACAGCTCTATGCAGCAAAGGAAGAGAAAAAGAAGGCAGAGTGGGGAAAAAAGAGATCCCATTGCCAATAGGTTAGCCGATCAACTTGATCGTGTCCTTCAAGAATTTGAGACTCAAAAGTCTATACACGAAAAACCAAAAGATGATTCATGTAGCATTGAAAATTGTCTGGAGGTTCTTCGTAGTTTGCCTGGTATGGTGGTTAGCAGTGAGCAATTCTTCATAGTTACTAGAGTTTTGGGTAAAAAGCATAATAGGCAAACATTTATCGGATTGAAGGACTCGGAACTGCAGCTTAGGTGGGCAAAGACATTCACTAAAGATGATTTGAAGCGTTATTAACGTGAGTTATGTTTTTAGGAAAAATACTTGAATAATGCACTTGTTTTTTTCTTTTATTGATTGATGAGTCAACTTTACTAAGTAGTATGTTTAAATTTTTAATGCAATAATCTAAAACTTTCAATGTTTATTGTTTTTTTTATATATTTATCTTTATTCATATATTTTCACAGGATGTCTGCGAGTTCAGGCTCCACTATATCAGATAACTCTGATGCATCAAGTGATTCCGACATTTCCGTTGATTCTATTACAAATACACATGTCTCTAAGAAAAGAATGGTTTTGTTATCCTTGTGTGGTGTTACGAATTATGTTATGAAATATATTGTTAAAGAAAAATGTAGGACATCGTGGTTATCAGGGTCTCAATGGGTGGCAGAGATATTGAATGGTAATGAGACACGATGCCTTGAAATGTTTAGAATGAGGAAACATGTTTTTTATAAACTATGTGACGATCTACTCCAAAAATATAGCTTACAGCCAACAAAAGGAGTTGATATCTATGAAAAGGTGGGATTATTTTTGTACATGATGGGTCAACCTGCTTCAGTTAGAAATGTTCAAGAGCGTTTTCAACACTCGGGGAAAACTGTTTCAAGACAGTTTCACAGCGTTTTAGAGTCCATATGGAAGTTGTCGAGAGATATCATCAAACCTATCGATCTTAATTTTACAGATGTCCCTGAATATATTAATAATGACAAAAGATATTGGCCTTATTTTAAAGATTGTATAGAGGCTATTGATGGCACACATATATGCATTCGTGTTCCGCCTAGCAAGCAAATAGATTTCATTGGAAGAAAAGGGTATACTTCAACAAATGTTATGGCTGTATGCGACTTCGACATGTGCTTTACTTTTGTATGGGCTGGTTGGGAAGGTTCTGCTCATGATTCTAAAATTTTTAAAGAGGCTATGCGCATAGAGAGATTGCATTTTCCACTCCCACCTGAAGGTTTGATATTAATATATCTTATATGTTTTTTTTAAATAATTGTTAGATAAATATTTACACTTTAACTCTTATTTTTTGCAGGTAAATATTATTTAGTTGATGCAGGTTATCCTATTTTCAAAGGCTTTATGGGACCGTATAAAGATACTAGATATCATTTACATCAATTTCGATTGGCTCCAAAGTTCAGATCAAAAAATGAAGTATTTAATTATCATCATTCCAGTTTAAGGACGGTTATTTAAAGAACATTTGGAGTGTGCAAAGCACGATGGAAGGTATTACAAAATATGCCCACATTTTGTCTAGATACTCAATTTAAAATTATAGTGGCATGTTTTGCTTTACACAATTTCATAAGGCGATATGATGCGGCTGGAGATATTCTTGAACAACTCGAAAATATTGATGATTTACAAGAAATCGAGCAAGATGGTAAAAATGTTTATGTCCATGACAAATGTACGAGATGGCAAGAGCCAACACAAGAAAATATTACGGAAATTAAAGAATTGAGAGATGACATAAGAAATTCACTGCCAATACAAGGTCGACATTGAACTTTTAGTTTTTATTTAAATAAATTAAAGTAGAATGTAAACATTAACCATTGTTATTAACAATTGTTTTTATGGTTTTTAAGATTTCAATATTTTATTGTTTTAGTATGGATTCAATTATTTATATTTTTACATCACACTTGTTTAGAAATCCGTTATAAAATATATATATATAAATTAATGAGTTAAAAAATCACTTTAATGATATGTATCCAAACACATTTATTAATTTAAAAAGTGCTTTTTATATATTCATCCAAACACAATATTAACACAACTTTTACTTAAAAAAGCACTTTTAAAAGCCAACTTAAAAAGCACTTTTTTAATCAAAAAACTTTTGATATCAAACGGGCCCTTAGTACATACTCAAGAATTTTATTTTTTGCCAATACATATTGCTAGTCGTGTTTTTTTATATTGGCTTGGTTCGATCTTTTTGGATTGTTGATAGATTAATAAGTAGATATGATTGTTGATTTTTATTTGATATCATTTTTCTAGTAGTGATAAGAGTGGTTGGTTTATCTTTATTTTCTGAAAAGTGAAAAGTATGATAGAGTGATATTATTCAAATTATATCGATATTGATAAGGCTTATCAAAACTCTTATGCTTACTAATTAATTAATGAGTGGGTCTCATGTGAGACCGCCTCACGGATCTTAATCTGTGAGACGGGTCAACCCTACCCATATTCACAATAAAAAGTAATACTTTTAACATAAAAAGTAATATTTTTTCATGGATGACCCAAATAAGATATCCGTCTCACAAATACGACTCGTGAGACCGTCTCACACAAGTTTTTGCCTTAATTATGAACATGTGATGAATGATTGTCCTGGTTTGTATTGTAAGTATCAAACGAAAACTCCAGATTTGATAATAATAAAATTAGACAAGATCTATTCAATTTGACGTGAAGATTTCGTGGTGGGATAAACATTGTGACAACTATATTATTCTTAGCGTGGATCAATTGTAGTGAGCGACTTGTGTAAAGAAAACCACATACTGTTCATTTTTTTGTCGTGATAACTGTTACGATAATTTTCAATTAGATCCACCTTATCATTATATTTTTAGAGCATTTATATTGTTGGTGGTACACAAAGATTCATTCATTGGTCATTCATTCTTCGGGAGAGAAATGTGACGTTCTCGAGAGAGGACCTTTCATGGTATATAAGTGAGTTTGAGTGAAGCGAAATCAAAGACGATTGATGCTCACCAATTGAAGTATGCTGAAAGTGTTCATCATATATGCATTATAAAAAGAGGGAGTCTTTTAATTTATATAAGTCCTTGTGTGAATGTAACATTATTTAAAATTTAATTGATTTACTTGATATCTGAGCATGACTCCGTAGATATAGGTTTGTCGGCTAAACTACGTTAAAATCACAGTGTCTTTGTGTTCTTTATTTTATTTTATATATATATAAATTGGTAGTACAAGTTGACCTAATTTTGATTTTGGTATTCTAATTAATATTTCAGTTTTGGTGAAACAAGTTTTTTTTTTTTTTAATAATGCATGTCACTTTCTTTTTGGAAAGTTGATATAACACGAGACTCAACGTAAAATTGGAAGAAAAATAAAATAAAGTTGGAAAGAATTAAAGTTATTATATTAAGATTAAAATTTGAATAATTAAAATTATCCCTTTTTTCATGGATTTTATATATTAGTGGGTCTCATGTGAGACCGTCTCACGGATCTTAATCTATGAGACGGATCAACCCTATCCATATTAACAATAAAAAGTAATACTCTTAGCATAAAAAGTAATACTTTTTCATTAATGACCCAAATAAGAGATCCGTCTCACAAATACGACTCGTGAGACCGTCTCACACAAGTTTTTGCCTTTATATATTGGTAATTCGTATGGTATTGTACCTTGTTAGTTTTCAACAAAATTTAAAATTTATCGAATTACACTACTTTATTTATCAAAAATAAAATGTTNCGAAGTTCTATCATTGATTCATAAAACTTATTTACAAAGTAGTTTTGCTCTACGATAAAAAGATTGTTGCTCTCCCGCGGATAAGTCTTCACAAAGACTTAACCACGTAAATGTTTGTGTCGCCTTTCGGTCATTCTTCCATTGATTTGCATAAAAGAAAGTACTGGTTTATCTACGAAAATTCTGGACGTTACGAGCCATTACATTTGATTCTTGAATTGACTTGGGATTATTCATAAGCATAGATAGAACCCTAAAAATACCCAAAATTCGAAAAACCTTACACAGCATGTACAATAAAAACACTAGTGTGCATAGAGCTCAGCACACGGGTTCTAAAAGCCCCCCTTAAGCTTCAATTTCACATATCACAACATGCCTTGGAACACACAAACATTTACAAATAAGCTTGAAATGAAACAATGATCGCCTCATTCCTTATCCGAATCACTTGCACTCGAGCTGCTGCTTGCATCCACTTTCTTATTTGCAGCTGCCACTACTTGCTTATAAGCTCTGGCCATTTCGTCAACAGGCACTAACGGAACATAGTTGAAGAGATTACTACCTTTGGCTGCCATATCTATTACCAATTTGTTGTACTTTTCAGACCAATGTGCCGCTGTAGCAACAGCTGTCTCAGACACTCCATGCAAAGGTGGATACTGGTTAACTTTGTACCACACAACTGCTAGTTGACTCAAAGCAAAATGCTTGGACATTATACCAGCGTGAGAAATGGCAGCAAAGGGACCGGAAACCTGAGCTTCCTTCACCAAATCTTGTGCTACTTGGGATGCCTTTTTCACAATCAATTGGCCCTTCGAGACAGCATTCTTGGCGGAAGTTGGAGCACACTCGTCAAATTTGTGAATCACTTTATCAACCTAGCAAAAGAAAACAATCTGTTGGCTGAAAACCAACAAGAACGAGATATATATAGAACTGGGTTCTCTATGTGAATACCATTTTCCATATTTATCAACAAACATGTCGCACTTATGTGTAAATTGAAAGGAAGGTTAAACTTAAGAACACTGCCGCTCTCTGGGTTTCAATAAGATTTTTGACTATCAAGTTTTAACTATAAAAAACAAATCTTTACATAAAAATGTGATTTGGAATCCACGAGTTCCTCGATTTTATTTTATCATTTACAATATTTATATATAACTTGAAATAAAAGACTAAATATCCCGTCCTCTGGAAGTAATTACTAGTACGGTCTAACACAAGAAAACAAAACCCTCTGTCTCCAGACACTGCCTAAAGTTGAAGCAATGGATTTCAACTTGCAATGAATTTCAATTGTTTAAGAAACAAGAACACTTTCAGTAGGCTGAAAGGATCATATGACACTTGCCTCGAAAGAACAAATTTGTAGGCTACCTTTTCGAGGTTAACATAACATTAGGAAGATATGGTATGAGTAGCAATGACAAACACGGAAAGAATCACAAAAATAGATAGAAATCCCAATCGACGATTTACCAGAAAAGACAATAATCAGTTAAAAACAATCGAAGGGAATCTCAACAACGAATACGACGAACCTTCTCGTCAACAAAGACAAGTAGATCACTAGGAACGCTCTTAAACCTCTCGTAAAACGGGGTCACGATGGACGTCACGGCGTTCTCCACCGTCCCGAAGGTGGATTTCAGCGGCCCGGAGTTCCGTTTAACGTAGCCGTAGACATTAGACAACACTAAGACAGCGTTTATCGCCACAATCCTCACGAAACCCAGGTGCTTCAGCTGTGCATCAGTACTCCTCTCCGATTCGACCTAAAGGAAAACCCAAAAACAAATTAAAAAGAAATCAAACAATATTAGAATCAAAAGATTCAGAAAAAAAAAAAGAAACAATCATGCTTATAAATTATATTATATTTTAATTAAATTACCTGAGCTGAAGCCATATCTTGCACACAGAATTCTTTGAATTTCTTCGGATCATTCGCAGAGGGGAAAATGGTGAACTTTATATTGTTGGTGGAGCCCGGGAGAGAGATGGGACAGGGAAGGGCAATTTCAAGAATTCGCTTAATCGACGGTGGACGTGAAGCCACGTGGTATCGGTGATATAACTGCAGGCGGAAGGAACCGTTGAACTTTCCAAATGTGAACGAGGGGCAATCAATTTTAAAGTAATTTATATTGTGATATAGTCTCACGAATTTTTATCGTGAGATGTATCAACTCTATCGATATTCACAATAAAAGTAATACTCTTAACATTAAAAATAATAATTTTTCATAGATGATCCAAATAAGAAATATGTCTTACAAAATACGATCTATAAAACCGTCTCACACAAATTTTTACCTCAATTTTACTAGTATTATTATTCTTCTTCTTCTTGAAGCGTCTGGAACTATTTTATTATTTGATTTTGCTCTCTTTTTGGTTGGTTAATGGCTAATGGAAGATGACAAAAGAGATAATCTTTAATATAGGGAATTTGATTTGTATTGTATTGGAGAGAATTTTTTTTTTACAAGTTGTATATTTTACATTTTTTTGTTTACTATTATTTGATACATGTTAGGTGAATTTTGGTATTGCAAATAGATATTGGTAAAAACTTGTGTGAGACGATATCACGGATCGTATTTTGTGAGACGGATTTCTTATTTGAGTCATCCATGAAAAAGTATTACTTTTTATTGTGAATATCAGTAGGATTGACCCGTCTCACAGATAAGATTTGTGAGACCGTTTCATAAGAGACCTACTCATAGATATATGGCGAGAAGCTTTTTCAACTCTATGATAGTAAGTTTTTCTATATTTCTTAGTAATATTTGTTTGTATTTGAGTTGAAATAAAAAAAATGTATATATGTAATGGTGTCACATAAATATTAAATAGACAAAGTCGGTTAACATAAATGAGTTGCGTTCGGATTGATAAATTTGAGATTCATTGATTTCAAATTTCTTAATTTTTTGTGATTAATAAAATTGAAGTAAATTTTTTTTCAAAAAAAAAATAAAATTGAAGTAAATTTTGAATACATTGTATATCAATTTCCATTTATCGATAGCTTAGTCAATTTAGTTTATTGGTAAACAACCGATTATCGGCGCACACAGAATTAATCATGATAAAAATAAGTTCACCTATCAATTCTCTCCAAGACTCCAACTTTAAATTCAAACCCATCTCCACGGGTTTTCCTTTTCCTTTTACTTTTCTTTTGGACTGCACCACCATATTCCTTGTTGCATTCTAAACAAGAACTTTCTTTCAATTGGTTACAACTAATAAGACCACTTCTACCATATTATAATACTCCATCCGTCCCAAACATAAAAGAGCAGGTCTTTTGTGAGACGGTCTCACGAATCTTTATCTGTGAGACGGATCAACTCTACCAATATTCACAATAAAAAGTAATACTCTTAACATAGAAAGTAATATTTTTTCATGGATGACCCAAATAAGAGATCCGTCTCACAAAATACGACCCGTGAGACCGTCTCACACAAGTTTTTGCCAACATAAAAATTATTTCTATGTTTATCCGTCAAATATACTACAATATTACTTTAACTATATTTTTACAAATTTATCCATACTCATTAAATATATTACTACTCCGACAATAAAATATATGTCTATATATATATATATATACACACCCAAAATTAACGTTACCACTAAACGAACATAATGGTACTAGTTAGTTCTTTAGGTAAATGAACATGTCCATGAAGTGAAGTGACTCAAAACAAAAGCCACAACAGACTGGTCAAATTACATCTCATTTTCTCTGCTGTGGAGTCTTTAATTTCTAATCGTTATTATTACAATACATGTATTTGCTCCGAAACAAATGCTTGACATCTATGGATGACAAGATAAGGCAGCAAATTCACAGCACTCTTGAAATAACACATGTCCCATCTGCTGGCAGTGCTTATTTAAATGTATTTTATTGCCAGCACATATAAGAATACACGGCCCGCAGATTTTGATAGCTGGTGATTGTTATCTAGACAAGTAATTGAAAAAGAGAGGTAATCGAAAAAACCACAAAATGACTGCAGAGTTGACGTCCCTCCACTTGGTTCTAACTTGATCAGCTTTACGCAGCTTGAGATTTCTGGCGCTTTGCGTGCTGGAGGATGGGCTCCTTGACCTAAAATTATCGAGTTGCCGTAAATTAACTAGGAAATTAAGAATTTAGTAATCAGTTGTAGAAAATTTGAGCTATAATATTTGGTATAATTAAGTCATTGGTTTGGAGCATACGGTGCTTGATTTCCTGAAACGCTTGTCCTGAGTAGACTTGCTACCAATGATGGCCATCTCGTCACAGTGATTGGTTTTTTCATTAGCTCTGCCATCTTCAGCCCCAGGCACAAAGCTCTCTCTAGAAGTTGCTGGCTGTAACCATATCACGAACTCTAAATTGAGCTATAACTAAATATCTCAATAGGGTGATTGATGTTTCAAAAGATAGAATAAAATATCTTAACAGCAGAAATTACAGGTTCCGTAAGTGGAATTGATGTTGGAAAACAATCGACTTACCTCAATCCTGCTAGTTGGAGTATTTGCATGTTGCCTTCTTCTTGTTGCGCCTGATTCAATCCTACTCAAGCCATTATGGTATGCATCGGATCTGCCCCTTGTTCGAGTGACATCTGATCCAATTGAGTGGAGGCCACCACAGGTGGACGAGTCCTTGTGATTCTTGCCTAATAGCGAATGAATTTTTTTTTTATTAGTATCCACTGCATCGATGTAATTAAGGGTGTAAGACATTGAAATCTCGGGAATTAATATAGGATTGAGCACCGATAGTCTCAGCCTCTGGATGAATGGACTTGTTAAATGGCTCCTCCATCTCCAGATCCTGAACATATTGATGGATCAAAATGGCGACGACGCAGACAATCTAATGACATTTTGAGATATGGAATGAAACTGAATTTCATAATATTCACCATAGCATCCGCGTCTAATATCTTCTTCACTTCATTCAACTTTTTCTTAGTAAGATCAGAATGGATCACACGTTTGCCTATGACATAGACAACATGTGCGTCAATTGAAATGTCTTTCCTTTGGTTAGAAAATGCAATGGGAATAATACATTTACCTAGTCTGCGGTTGCTACTGACTTCAACAAAGCCATCTTGGATCATTTTGTCAATAAGCTTGCGAACTGCAGCCTGGTTGGCTTCACCCTCAAGTTTACTCTGAAGTTTTGAGGTACTTACATAGTTCATTGGAAGAGCATGATACAAAGCCTGAAACAAAAGCCAGAATTAGTACACTGATCATGAAATTACAGATGAACATGAATATTTGTATGCAGGATATCTCGTGCATCATTAATTTGTTGAACAAACAATCACAATTGATACACAGTCCTCTTGATTTCAAGATCAAAGGTGTTTGATATTTCAAAAGTGTGAAAATTCAAACTTTTAGTTGTTCTAGTCATGAAAAAGTATAACTATCGATACTTTTACACTTATCAGTTCTCAACTATAAGAACTAGGTATTCAGCAGTTTGTAACACACAGACTCGTTAAGGGACTCTATGGTAGAAGAATGCCATGTTTATTTTACAGATAATCTGGAGGAGCCATTATTTTTTTTAAATAGAGCCTGAAACCATACAAGTAATATAAGAGGAGAAAGTTTCACCTTCATACACATGTGATCTAAACCCAAATTACTAGCTTTACCATCATCTTCCTCTTTCACATCATCAAACTCGTACTCAAGTTTCTAATATTCAGATATAATTCACAAGGTTAAAATATTATATGAAAGTTTCAGGATATGAGCCAAAATAGAGGGAACAATGGGAAAAAAATGGCAAACTACCTTCCTATTGATGAAATAACTTTCTGCTCCAGCTTTTGATATAATAACTTCATTCACCAGCCTCTCAATAATTTCTGGACCAGAAGGAAGATTTAGCATTGCTCAACAGCAAAACTTACAGGACTAGAACTCAGTTAAGCTCTTTAAAATGAAAGGATCCTCGATACGTACCTTCAATCAAGATCTGCAAACATTGAAAATATTGATCAGGTAAACAAACAAGCACAACTTGGATGGCTTAAACAAACAGAACTCTATTGAATTATAAAAAGAACTATTTCCATCTACATAAAATCATTGAATCGTAAAAATATCCTCACCACAGAGATATCGGGAAAATTTGAGAGAACGTCAGTGAGCTCAACAGTGTCAAGGTGGTGCGAGATTATCCAGTACTTCACCCTTCCAAATTGGTTTTCATCTTCAGATGGATCCTGAGTATCTTCTGAACAGAAAGCATCATCAATATTCTATTTAAACTTGAATGATATGGAAGTTCATTTTAATTTCTTCTGGCAATTTGTATAGAACCTTCATCACTTGAACCATTTTCTTGACATTGTTGTTTTCCTATCAACAAAATGTCATGGATATCTGGTTACATGGAGAGTACAATACATTTAACTGACAAGATTGTAAAAGTAGAGGTAAATTTACCAATAGGTGCAACAATATATCGATTTTCATCTGAAATCACTAATCTGAATAAACAGGTAGAATAACAAGTTTGTTGTCAAAAAATATGAAGGGTTGAGTTTTCAATAACTTGTAACTTCAAAATAGAAGGAGAAAAGGCATTTAATTCATTACCTCATTCTCAGATTCACCATAGTCACCTTTTCGGGGAGAATCAGCGCCCAAGCTTACCTCATCATCGGGATTGTCATTATTCTCATCTTCACAAGGATCAAGCACACTTTTAACCTGTTGAGTCAGCGAGTGTAGGATATTATAAGATTTATAAAACAATGTGGAATCATACTACTTTGTGAGATTTCGTACTTTCAGAGCTAATACTAGATGTTTGCTGTTGACCCTGCCAACTTCCATCCTCAAGGGATTTCTAGTCCATGGATTATGAGCTTCCTCTTCCGTGCAGCCTCTGAAAAATGGGGGCTCATAGTCCGAAGGCTGAAATATCAAGCACAAGGAGTAAGTTTCTAAATATCAACGTTAGGACAAGTATATGACGTCATTAAACGATCCCATTTATTCACAGCAAGAAATAAAACTCCCCATGGTCTATAAGTAAAAAGTCCTACCGTTACATCGTCATAATATAGGAGCTTCATCAATACAGTTCGCTGAAAGAATGGAGTGCATAGAATTAGCTTTTTAAAAACTGCCAATATCAGCAGCGAAGTGAATTCTAAAAGTCCATGCCAGTGAAACTCTCCAGAAATAGCAACTCTTCAGGCATCTTATCCAGAGTTCTCATTAGTTGAACCAACGTGCGAACCATTTTACATGCAGAACTCCTGAAAATTAGCATTTGTCTCATAAATTTACACAATATTTTCATCAGACTCCACCAGAATAAGATTTCAGAAGAAGGATGATTTTCAGACTTGACAATGACTCCAATACCTCATCTGACTAGGAGTTATCTCTGTTGTGGAGTTACACTTGAATGACCCTCCCTTCTTGGTCCCACTA
>NC_133309.1:21919986-21920973 GCF_012295235.1 Primulina huaijiensis | reverse complement strand
TGTATTTGAGAGCTTACCCTGGTTAGATTGAAAATTACTAGAGTTGCACTGGTAACCGTGGTTAACGGAGCATGCCGAACTTGTGTGTGGTTGATCCCGTAATTGTACTCTGAAACAGGGGTAATTTTGACCTTCCATTTTTAATTTGTCTATATTCTATAAAATATTAAATATTTATAAAATAATTTAATTTAAAATTTGATTATGTGGATTAACAACTCTGAATATTAACAAACCCAAAACTCAATTTAGAGAAATACTTGTAAAACGTCATTTTTACAAAGTCTTTTATAAAAAGTTTTAAAAATAAATATAAGCTTAACAAACCCAAAACTCAGTTTAGAGAAGTACTTGTAAAACATTTTTATAAAAGTCATTTTTACAAATCCTTTTATAAAAAGTTTTTAAATTAAATATACGCTTCGATATTTATTCTATAAAAATATATTTTTTACTGTTAAAAATATTTTTGATTATTATAAAAATATTGAAAATATCTATCAATTAGTTTTTAAAAATTATATTTTGATAACATTTTTTTAAAAAATAAAAATCATAAACTTTTACAAAAATCTTATCAAAACAAGTACTTTAAGTTATTTTTTTCAAATTATAAAACACTAAAAACATTTTAAATTACTTGTCAGAACATAACTTTATTGGCTAATATATTTGTTAAATGTTAAATAAGTTAATTAAAAGTTATTTGAAAAAAGATTTTCAAATGGCTATTTTGCCCTCAATTTTACCAACATGGGTAAATTTAATCAATTTTGGACATTTCTTTATTATAATATTAACGCAATTAGGCAAGTCACATCCCTTAGTCGTTTTCTAATGTTTTTATGTTGCTACATTTTAAGGTGTAGTGAACATTGACGTCGTATTTTTACAACGTAATAAATTTTATGAGATAAATATCTTATTTAATCCGATTCGACCTATGAAAATTATTTTTTATATGTCAGAAATATTATTTTTCACTTC
>NC_133309.1:21905997-21919886 GCF_012295235.1 Primulina huaijiensis | reverse complement strand
TATTCTAAAAATATTAAAAATATCTTTCAATTATTTTTTAAAAATTATAGTTTGATAACACTTTTTTTTGGAAAAAAAAATCGTAAACTTTTACAAAAATCTTATAAAAACACATACTTTAAGTTGTTTTTTTCAATTTATAAAATACTAAAAACATTTTAAATTACTTGTCCGAACATAACTTTATTGTCTAATATATTTGTTAAATGTTAAATAAGTTAATTAAAAAGTTATTTGAAAAAAGATTTTCAAATGGCTATTTTGCCCTCAATTTTACCAACATGTTAGGTAAATTTAATCAATTTTGGACATTTCTTTATTATAATATTAACGCAACTAGGCAAGTCACGTCCCTTAGTCGTTTTCTAATGTCTTTATGTTGCTACATTTTAAGGTGTAGTGAACATTGACGGTCGTATTTTTACAACGTAATAAATTTTGTGAGATAAATATCTTATTTAATCCGACTCGACTTATGAAAATTATTTTTTATATGTCAGAAATATTATTTTTCACTTCGGATATAAATATAATCGATCTATCTCACGAATATATATCTGTAAAATCGTATCACATCATTCTGAATAATAAATTTTGACTTGTACCGATAAAAATGTGAGTTTGAAGTGGCAATATAAGGCGTCGGAGGTAACAATTGAGAGTGAAACACTCACTATGTGTGTTCCAATAACATTTTTCACCCTTATCTATT
This sequence comes from Primulina huaijiensis, assembly GCF_012295235.1. Taxonomy (NCBI): domain Eukaryota; kingdom Viridiplantae; phylum Streptophyta; class Magnoliopsida; order Lamiales; family Gesneriaceae; genus Primulina; species Primulina huaijiensis. The sequence continues at coordinate 21,919,174 of NC_133309.1, read as the reverse complement.
CACTCTAATCTCATTCACTCGTATTTGTTTAGCAAGTCATAATACAATTTATTTGGCCTTTGAAGCATTGATCGAGCCAAGATCTGAATATGAGCAACGGAGTTTTACTATCTCTGTTTCAGTCTTATGTTGATTTGGTGATGTTTATTTTTAAAAAACTAGTGTTTCGGTGCACGCATTGTGTGTTTATATGGATTTTTTCTTAATTTTTATTTAGTTTATTAATTTTTTCAGTTGTTTCGTGGATAGAGATGATTTGTAATTTGTCGAGGAAAATTAATATAATATAATTTTTTTAAAAAAAACATGGTAAGATAGGGGCAACCCGGTGAAAAAGCTGAAAGTTGTAAATGTATTAATGGAAAGTTGGAAACTAAAGCTTGAAATATAAACTTACGAAAGAGTGGTACAAATCGAGAATCTTCTATTTGCTATCTGAATTTAATACGAAATTATTTAATATTTCACACGTTGAATTGCAAGAAATTCCATATAAAATTGTATCGGAATGCCCTTTACGTTCCGTGGACTTGAAAACACCATTTTTAAGTAATTACCTTAATTTTAATCGTTTTCTTGAAAAAAAAAAAAGGGGACATCCATCGAATCTTAAAGCATATTTTGTACGAGAAGTTGAATCAAATGAACTGTGGGTTTATAAGCGCTCGATACTGTGTCGCCATCGAAATAGATTACACTACACTGCAATTTTCCAAGGTTCCCCACATACAAAACACGTGATTTGACATAAGCATATCTTGTGTGATATCTAGAGGAAACAACTTACAGAATGGAATGAATTAAGAAATGACGAGGAAGAAATGACGGGGAAGAGACGTGACAGGAGTAAATATACTATTTTTTGACAATAATACTCGTATTTTCAACGGCAAGTCGACGTACACGGAGTATAGGCAAAAACCCATGTGTGGGCAAAAGAGAGTGAAACTTCTTGGCCAATAGAAGAAGCTTTGTGAACATTTCGTTTGGAAGGAAAAAAACTACAACAATTTGGTCAAACGACACATATTTGTGTGAAATTTTGAAGTCCTGAAAAATGAATTCCTTGTCTAGGATATAAAACAACCCCAATATTTTAGTTTACAAAAAGCGACTCAGCCTCAAATGCAACGGCAAATTATAGGGATTCAAAGTGTGTGGCGAGATGCATCTGCCTGAAAGTAGTACTGATCTTGTGAACTCCTCAAGGCAGAGCACGCCTTCATAACCTCTGTCAACAAAATATTTTCCTTCAAACATTTGCTATCATACCATGACAAGTTTTATCACGATGTTACAGAGCAATTGATGCAAGAAATGAACGGATTCGCTGCAACATTTCTGCTTTAACCGTGTCGGGGACAGATGCTGCAAGCAAAAACAACCCATATTCCCTCAGGATCAAAAGCAAAAGAAAAATTCACAATGCCACAATTATTGGGTCTCACAAAAACGAAGAAGCAGCCACATCAGCACACGATCACCTGAAAGATAATCTTTCATGTCCTCAAATCTCAACTGTTTTGGTGTATCATTTGAAGTTTTGAAAGTTGCATATACGAGATGGTTGAAGGCGTCAGAATAGTCAACCAATGACTTTCAAACATAATTTTAGAATCTTTACGGCCAAATTTAAATTACAAAGTTAATTTATAATATTTAACGGGATGGAGAAGTCATAGTGTGTTTACCAAAAATTTCTTGTGTTTACCAAAAATTTCTAAGTTCTTCATAAAAAAGGGGAGAAAAATGAAAAAAATCCATTACTGATAAAGTGGAACAGATAATTACGTATGCCGATATTCAAGAGTCAAGAAAAAATATCTTATGACGGTAAGACAGCACAGAAACAGAAATCAAAAGAACGGTTTTAGCCAAGGAAATAATTTACTTGTGACAACCAACTATGACATACCCAAATGGATCACGGATTTCAGTTACTATATCATGCATGCGAGATAGAAGATGCAATGCATTATACAGGTGCAAACATCTATGCAAATTTATAGATAATCAGGTAAAAAAGAATAAAGTATATGACTAATATCTGGAGCATACAAAGAGATAAAAGAAAGACATAAGCTAACGCATGGAGGTATTAGCAATTAGCTCAGAGACCCACCTCTTCCTTTTGGGGTTATGGCATTGATAAGGTCATCAACAGTTACATTATTCCTTCCCTTCTTCCTCGCAAATTCCCTTTTTGATCAAATGGTAAAAAGTTTCCCAAGAAATCAATTCATTTGTAGCACAAGATAAGCTTGAAATTTAACAGAGGACAAAATACAGGGTAAAAAACCATCCAATTGATAACAAAATTAACAAGTGTTAACTTAATCACACCACCAACTATTTCCTTCTCATGCCTTTAACAAAAACGACTACTTTTCTACAATTACAGGCAGAAAAGAGAAAGAAACCTGCAAAGAGCTTTCATCTCATCCTTCCAGCCGCACTCGACGAGCCTTTCCCTGAGTAGATCCTTCAGCCGTTCCTTTTCCCCGCTCTCAATCAACTAGATAAAACAATGACTTAAACTGATAAAACCAAAGCCTCTGATTTCCATCAATAATACTTCTCTCTACTAAAATTTGAACTGTTTCGTGGAATTAAAATTTCAAACAGATACAACCAACTGAAAACATTAATTACCTTCATGTTGACAATTTCCTGCAGGGATGGTTCACGATCCGGCTCGATTTCAGCATCCGGAGTTGGCGGACGTTTAACTGACGCCCTCCTATTTTTCAACCAAACAAAATTAAACCGAAACCAATGTTCTAACCGAATGTTACACTTTTTCTTCAGAAAAAGGCGAAATTTTCTTACATTTGGATCGGAAAACTCAAAGAGGGCAGTAGTTTGCCACAAATCGACCTGCACCGTGTTCTTCGATGGAGGCTGTGTGTGTTGTTTTCCCGTTTTGGTTTTCCCCAATGTTGCTTCTGGAATGGGTTAATGTGCGAAAATGAAAAATAGGAAATTTAATTAAAAAAAACAATTATTTCTCAAATATTTAAGTGACGTAATATAGTTTGATATGAAGAATCTGATGTGAAAAATATATAATATTTTAAGAGTATGTCTTTTGTGAGAAGGTCTCACGAATTTTTATCTGTGAGACGAGTCAACACTACCGATATTCACAATAAAAAGTAATATTCTTAGTATAAAAAGTAATATTTTTTCATGGATAACCTATATAAAATATCTGTCTCACAAAATACGACTCGTAAGACTGCAAGTTTTTGTCATATTTCAATTGTAAATAAATATTTATTATTAACATAATAATGTATGATCTTATTCATTTGTGTAATTTGATTGAACTTTTTTTTTATAAGTGTAATCTCCTATTATTTTACAAAACGAAGTCTAAAATTAAATTGTATTAGACCTCTACCATATGTTGTGGTTGACAAGAAATTTAGTGATTACTCAATCTACGATTAATTTACACTCAGATCTTTCGATTATCTTATACAAAATACAAAACATTGTTTACTAACAAAATCCATCAAACAAAAAATTCAAATATGTCAAGGGTATATTTGGAGATATGAATTTGAAATCAATTGTTAAACAATATATTAAATCTTAAATATACATGTACTTATCTGCACACTAGTAATACAGAGTAGAATTAATTCCAAATGATATTATTATTGGGTGAACTTGAATTTCATCTTTATTAAAATGAAATGATATAAAAACATGTAAGATGTGGATTTGAAAATTTATAATCTTATTTTTTAAAAAAATTAAATATATTTGGATATATTTGAAATCCATGAATTTATCGCAACCAAAAAAAATCCAGTGCAAAAAATGAGACAAGATTTTATGAGTGTCAATTCGAGTGAGTTGGGTCGGATTGGTGCATAATACTATTTGAAAATTGCCCGACCCGAACCCGATCTAACCCGAAAGCTCTCAACCCGAACACGAACCCGACTAACGCTATTATTTTAATTTTTTTAAAAAAATTAAATAAAATGAAAAAATAATAATATTTTAATTTAAACACATAATAACAAAATCTCTTTTACATGTATGATTTAAATTTAAACTTCTAATTGTAAAAAAATAAAGTATATTTATTAAATTCAATAAACAATTGTTAAAAAAAATAAAAAAATGTACAAAATAAATATTAAATTATGAAAATTTATGATATAAATATACAATAAATATTTTTCAGACATACAATATATAAAAATGTAGGCAATATTTATTAATTATATTTTCTAAAAAAAATTAATTTTTTGGGTCAACCCGAACCCGACCCTACCCGATTATTTTTTTCGGGTCAGTTATAGGGTCCAACCCGATTTAACTTGAACTCGAAAATCTCAAACCCAAACCTGATTTTTTTTCAAGTTGAACAGTATCGGATTGATAAATCGGGTTTGATTTTGACACCCATACAAGATTTTGATTTGTTTCTTAAATAATTTGTAATTTTTTAGAGGTAATAATATGTAATTGTTGAAAAATAATAGTTGATATATTTGAATGTTGAAAAATAAAAGTTGCTATATTTCAATGTTGAAAATAAGAGTTTTAAATATTGAAAATTAGTGTGTGATGATGTATGTAATGATGAATTTATTTTTGGATTATTTACAAAGAAATTCTATAAATAAGTCTCTCAATTTGTTAAGAAAATCACAATTGAGTAGAGAAAAAATTTTATAAAGTGTGTAGTTTAATATATTGAAAGTTTTGAGATTTTTACTTTTAACACGTTATCAGCACGATACTCGAAAGTTCGATTCTCCATATTTTTCCAAGCTCCAAAACACAAGAAAAAGGTAACAATATTCAAAAGTAAGAATATTTATTTTACTGTTTATTTGTTTTTATTGTGTATATATTTAATGTATAATATCATGTTATTATATAAAAAAAGTCTATGACAACTCATTATAATAACGTGATGTAATTACACTGCTTATATAATTTTATTGTGTTACTGTTTAATTATTGTATATATATATATATATATATTTGAATAATATCATGTTATTATATAAAAGGAGTGTATGACACCTCATTATAATATTGTGATGTGATATACATAATTATTTAAACATGATTAACATTATATACAACATATTATTACCATAAAATTTACATACACGTACATTTATTTTTTTTGTAACGGTCATAAACGGTAATAAAAGGCTAGTTTTTACACAATAAATATGATTTCACAAACACATTCAATCACTCAAAACTTACTCTTCATCTCCTAAAAATTTTCTTCATCAAAATTTTCGAAGAAGAAGAAGATGGCTCTTTCAAGGTTATTTTGTATAATTATTATGGTTATTGTACTCACTAGTCTCGTATTTATCGGAGAATATCCGCCACACATTTTTTCTTTATTTTTAATCATGCTTTTATTTATAATTTATCCGTTACTTTTTATTGTCATTTTAATAAATTTATAACTTAACTAATAAAATGTATTGTTATTTTTATAGTACCACCATGTCAAATTTGGCAAAGCTCGAATTTGTAGCATTCGACAGTACGAGAAAAAATTATATGCCATGAACTCTCAATGTAGAAATGTATCTTGAGTCATTGGGTCTAAGCGAGACTATTAAAGAAAATGGTATATCTTCATCACAAGAAAAAACAAAATCTATAATATTTCTGCGTCGACATCTTGATGCCTTGATGAAGGTTTGAAATGTGAATATCTCATCGAAAAAGATACATGGCTCTGTGGAAAGGATTAAAAGAAAGATTTGAACATATAAGGGAAGTTATACTTCCGACCGCTCGTGATGGATGAAATATGTTGAGATTCCAAGATTTTAAGAAAGTAAGTGATTACAATTCGGCGATGTATCGAATAATCTCGCAATTAAAATTTTGTGGACATGAGGTTACGGAATCAGAAATGTTTGAAAAAATATTTTCCACATTTCACGCATCAAATATAACTCTACAACAACAATATAGAGTGCGTGGATTTGCGAGATATTATGAACTTATCGCCTGTCTTCTTGTGGCGGAAAAGAACAACGAACTGCTAATGAGAAATCATTAGTCTCGACCCACTGGATCAACAGCATTTCCAGAAATAAATGTTGTAAGTAAAAATGAATTTAAACCTGAAAACAAAAATCAAATTCAAAGACAAGGTTTTGGTCGAGGTCGTAGTCGTGGTCGTGGTCGTGGACGTGGTTTTGAAAATAATAGAGATAGTTACTTCTATAACTCATCTCAAAAGGGCGTCACGAACCACTCACTGAAAAGACATCATGAGAATATGAGTGTTAACGAAAATCACTCAAAACGATTTGAAAGTTCTTGTTTCAGATGCTGCACTCTTGGACATTGGTCTCGTATTTGTCGAGCTCCCAAGCAGCTTTGCAAGCTCTATAAAAAATCGATAAAAGAGAAAGAAAAANTATTGTCTGGGTTTACAAATTGAACAAAAAGAATGTGGAATATTTGTTCACCAGACAAATTATACAGAAAAGATCCTTAAACGTTTTAATATGGACAAATCAAATCCTTTAAGTACTCCAATGGTTGTTAGATCATTAAACATAGAAAAGGATCCATTCCGTCCATGTGAAGATGATGAAGATATTCTTGGTCCAGAAGTACCATATCTAAGTGCTATCGGTGCCCTTATGTATCTTACAAATTGTACAAGGCCTGATATATCTTTTGCCGTAAATTTATTGGCAAGATTTAGCACATATCCAACAAAGAGACATTGGAACGGAATTATACATATATTCCGTTATCTACGAGGAACGACAGACTTGGGACTTTTGTATTCAAAAGATACCAATCAAAGATAATTGGTTATGCTGATGATGGGTATTTATCTGATCCACACAAGGCACGTTCCCAAACCGGATATGTATTTACTCATGGAGGCACTGCAATTTCTTGGCGTTCACAGAAACAAACACTCGTAACAATTTCATCAAATCAGACCGAGATTATTGCACTACATGAAGTAATACGTGAATGTGTGTGACTAAAATCAATGATCGAACATATCCAAATCTTATGCGGATTATTATTCGACAAAAAGTCTGTGATACTATATGAAGATAATGCTGCATGTGTTGCTCAAATGAAAGAAAGATACATAAAAAGCGACCGAACTAAACATATTCCTCCTAAGTTAATCTTCGCATTCACCCAAGAGCTTGAGAAGAATAAATATATTGATATTCGTTACATTCAATCAAGTGAAAACTCATCATATCTCTTCACAAAGGTACTTCCTACGACAATTTTTAGAAAGCATATATATAACATCGGGATGCACAATCTACGAAATTTGTGACAAATCGTTCGTGTTAATATGAGGGAGAGTTTACGTGACTGAAATCTTTTTCTCTTACTATGGTTTTTATCCCAATGTGTTTTTCATAGTAAGGTTTTTAATGAGCCAATATAAAAACACGTAATGAAGACAATCATTGTATCATGATCAATGATCATCATCACAATGAGAGTGCTGAAAAATAATAGTTGATGTATTTGAATGCTGAAAAATAAGAGTTGATATATTTGAATGTTGAAAATAAGAGTTGTAAATATTGAAAATTAGTGTGTGACGATGTATGTAATGATGAAATTAGTTTTGGATTATTTTTAAAGAAATTCTATAAATATGTCTTTCAATTTATGAAAAAAATCACAATTGAGTATACAGAAAATTTCATAAAGTGTGTAGTTTAATATATTGAAAATTTTGAGATTTTAAGGGGGAAAAATGCAATTTATGTCTATCTGTATTGCTTGTCCGCCTGTTCCCGCTCTCAAAGACGTACTCATTCCCGCCGAATCCCCCGACCCTAATAAATCGAATTTCCCAATTGAAAACCTAATTCCTTCATCTTCAAAGTAATGGCAGCACAGGAGGAAGAAGATAGCATGGCTATGGATCCGCACCAGCTCGAGATCCCGACTCGCCGAGTGAAGAACATCATGAAACTTGATAAGGATATCAACAAGGTCAACTCCGAAGCCTTGCATCTTATCGCCTGCTCTACCGAGCTTTTCATCGAATTCCTCGCCGAAAAATCGGCGCGCGTCGCGTTGGAGAAGAAGAAGAAGACCATACGGTTGGAACACTTGCGAGTTGCGGTGAAAAGACACCAGCCGACCGGGGATTTTCTCCTCAGTTCTCTCCCGAAGCCTTCTATGCCTTATGATCAGCAGCTTCCGAAGGATCGGGTGAAAACTGGACCCTCTGGAAAGCCGGTTCCTTTTTCCACGCGTAGAATTGACGCTTTCTTTCAGAAATGTACTTAATGCTCTTTCTCGATTTTCCATTTGTTTTTGACATTCTGGAACAGTGGTGAAATGTTGATTTGTTAGGATTTTGTGGTGATTCGTCCATGAAAGTTGGGGCAACGTGTTTAAGTTATCAAGCTTTTGTGAATTCCATCCTAGCATGGTGGAGGTATCTGAAATATTTATATGTTTGATGCTAAGATTTGAGAAGCACATCACAGGGACTACTGATATTGATTAAGATGAAGCATCAATCTTTTGTAAGTTGGACAAGGATCTTTCATCATCTGTTCAGAATGGTTAAATATACCCAGTATTGGTGATTTACCGTGCTTTATGTAGCTTCTTGTTAATTTTGCATATTAACGAGACTTCAACCATTCTATGTGGTATTTAGTTAGCTAGCTATTAGATGGTTTCCTTTTCATGAATTCAAATTGTCATATACCCAATTCATTGCTTGGTTTACTAATTTCCTTCGTTCAAAATAACCTCATTTGGGAGGGGTTTGACATTCATGAGTGCTGTTCTGGCCTTGTGAGAGGAATGATCATCTTGGTATGATAAAATTTGATCTATAGCATAAATTTTTATGTTCTTATGAAATTGGAAAATATAATTATTCATACGAGGAGAAAGTTTGTTTCACCAAAGACATCTATTAACTTAGTTCTCCTACTGTGTAGTTCCTCGGGGAAAATCAGTCATTTTTTCTCTATTCGCGCCTAGGGTGAAAAGGGGCCAGAATATGATGAGACAACAGAAACTGTATCTTCTCTAAGATGTGAAGCAAAGCCTTTTCGAGGACTTATTCTTGGTCTATATGTCTTCTTTCCTCCTTTTCTAAAAGATATGCCTTGTGCTGGTGAGTTCATGATGTTTGGTCCCATCTGCTGTAAACCCATTGAAAGCTTTCTATTCACAGGGGTACCATTGCTAAAACCTCCATTCAAGCTTCCATCTGAATTGCGCCAACTACTGGTACTTGGCCTTGTTCCAAAAGGGCTATCTTGTTCAATTACTACTTTACTTTGTGCCTTCTTTAGTTCCTGTAGGAAGAGAAACAACCTCGTCCATTATAAGATAAGCATTAGAGTTAGAGGAATGTGTATATATGTGTGTGTGAGATGTCGAAAATTTGCATATGCTGTCACCCTTTGTCTTTGTTTTTCCTCTTCCCTTTCCTTCCTCAAAATTTTGTATTCTTCCAGCATTGCTAGTAGAGAAACCTAGTAGCAGGGGGAAAAAATCTTTGGTGAGCGGATTACAGTAAATTTCTTTAATCAAATAATTTTTAGTGACAATTAGACATGAAGCACAAACATTCTTTGATTTCTGTTAGATGATTACTTCAATCCGGATGCTTCTTGATACCTGTTATGAACTTTTTGGGATCTGCTATTCAGCATTTATGTCGCCATAAATTGCCCATGTGTAGTTACAATACTCAAATAATCAATGGTTCTTGTCGATTTCTCATCATATAATAAATATTTGATGTATAATGTTGTGGATGGCTGGACGCTTTGTAAATCATAAAAATTGATTATATTTAAATGGCTTATTTTAGTTCCAGTATACCTCATCATACAGGAAAACATTCTTTCTTTCTTCTTCCCAGTATTTTGTCTTGGATATCAGCAAATCCACCAAAGCTGTCCATGGAAACAAAATGGAAAGAAAATGCTTACTTATTTTCCTTTGAACTTATTTAATAGTATTTAATACTGGAGTGTAAACATTTATTTTCAATTTGGATGCGTGAGGTAATCTTGCTTGAAGATAGAATTTTATATGTTGGGCTAATAAATAACTTAGGTGAAAAACCTGGTATCTTGTTGACCATCACTCTTGCACGTTCTGCTCTTTTAAGGTTCTTGTGTGCCCCCCTGCTGACTGAGTACCGATTTTCGTCCTGAAATGTCGATGGCATAGTTTTCTTTGATAAAAGTTCATGCTCACAGACTACATTGCAAAGCCAAGTTGTTCACATAGTGGGGCAAAACTAAAACCCTAAAGCTTGAAATGTTTAGAGGAGGTGAAATCATATTTTCGCTAACAAATCAATATATAAAACAATAAAAAATGGAAGGGTCAGGGGGAGCAATTGTGCCCACCCTGCCCCTCTCTCGCTCCACAACTGGTCACATAAGCAAGATAAAAGTCTGACCCTTATATAGTCTTCCAGCCATCTCTCCTCATCACAGGCTAATATCCATTTTTCCACTTTCTCCATGATTACCTTGCGACTGAAAGCTTCTTCTTTTGCTCTAGATATCTGTTCATCCATACTTGTGAGGAGATCGGCATGATCGATTTCCCCTTTTGTACAGTGCTATCAGCCAAAATGCTTAAATCACAAACTGTAAATTATAACATTATCTTAAATATTATTCAGTCTGACCAGAATTTATTTGGTTGATTATTTTTTCCATTTCGAATTTTGAAGGAACTTCCATGTGTGATCGACTGCATATCTCCTCAAGCTCTGTTTGTTTTTTGAAGAAGAACTGTTTCATCTTGCTTGCTTTTAACTGATCCAGTCTCTTAACTTCGGTCTCAGCCTTGGAACATTTTGGATCAGATTGAATTGTTTGACTAAATCATGAAAGAATTGAACACTGCAGAATACCTGTTGAACAAAATCCAGATCAAGGCTTCCAGGGGTGAATATTTCATCTGATGAAATTGATGATAGACTTGTGATATGAAGAAATTTTTGACGGTCTTCGAACGGCGTATCCATGAGATTCCACAAGTTAGCCAGTGCTTTGCCAAGCTGTTGAAGCTGCATTAATCGCATCAGTTTAAAGCTGTGATTAAGGTTTCTTGTGAGGATTTATATGCTTTTCTACATCTAGTGCGGTTATTATTCAGTGTGTCCAGCTATTTCCAGTATGTTTCTTACTGGAGGACGTGAATGGGACCTCTCTAGGTTGATAAAAAAAAAATTACCTTATCAATTCGCACTTGTTTTTCTGCTTCAAGAGACTTCACTATACTGTCAAGTTTTTTAAAAATATCGTCGCTGATGTTCTTTGATAAGCCTGACAATTCATTCAAGCTTGGATGTGCTTTGGTTATTATCTGGGAGGAATCCATTCCCAAAGTGGCTGACAAGTCTCTGATGTTGCATATATAATTTTCTACTCTCTGAAGCCTGTCACTCTTTGATGCATAAACAAGGATGGAATATTAAACTTAGAATGATAATTTGGAAAAGAGCGAATTTTTTCGTTTCTGGCAATTTTATTTGCATTATCCGTGAAATACCTTTTCACGGTGAAGTCTCTGAAGCTCAGCCTGACACTCTTCAAGTTTCTTCAAAGAAAGATCATTTTCGTTTACCAGGACAGTAGATGTATCATTGTACTCTGTCCAACCGGCTATTTCTGCAGAAATTTTATGGGTTTGACCTTGCACCACACGAAATTGCTTTACTCTCTCTTCTTTTCTCAACTGCATCTCACGTAATGCTGGGGTTATAGCATTTAGCTGTTCCGTAAGTGTTCCAGTCATTTTCTCTGGCTGTGATCAAGAAAGGTGCTTCAATCAATGCAAGGTATTTTACACTTAACAAGCATTATTGTGCTAAGATCTTTGTGTACTGTTTGTAGAACATGATATGGTCCTTTTTTCTAAAAGTTTGTTTTTTTGTTGTACAAGTTTGCCCCAGTGGTTTACATTTAGCGATATCATTTTGCAATTTGTATTTCTAGAGCAGTTTCTGTGCATAAAATTCATTAAATTAGCATTGTTGTTGCATGCATATACTAGTTTAAAATTTCGTATTATGTTCAGACTGTCGTCTGGGTTTTCAGCCCAACTTTTTAATGTCAGATTATGGTTAGATGACACAACCAATCTTACTCTTCCAGGGAGTGATCTTTCGCCGAGTGACAGAAGTAGATGAGTAAATTCAGCCTCAGATTCTGCAAGTTGCTGATGCAGTCGAGCTCGTGACATGCTGGCAGTGTCTACTTTCCTTCTATAAACTTCAAGGCATTCCTGTTCAAGTTCATGTAAAATCTTTTCCCTGATATTGTTATCTTCTCCAACTTCATCCCATATCATCTGCATGAAATGGTAAATGATCAGTCAATAATCAACGTCATTTAAATAAATGGAAATTACATATTTGATTGAAAAACTTGCCTCTAATTCTTGTAGTAAATATCCACAAGATGTCTCCAGCAATGCCGAACTTCCCGTTCCGTTGTACTCTTGGAATGACCCCATGTGAAAAGTTTAGTTCAATCCGTGGAAAGAAATGATGTATATGTTTAAGAAGAGTGTATTCTTTAGCTACAAAATTGAATTCCGTGTATCCTAGAGGAGTTTATATAAAGTGAAGCATAGATATATCATAATAAGGTGGGGGATGAATATTTGCTTGAAAGACAAGGCTTCACTGGTGGGTGACAGTGAAACTTTGGTTTCAAGAGTTTCCTCGCTTGTGATCAAGTTTTCTTTTCCCTTTTTTCTTTTTCTCCATGAAGTTTATATGAAGGGACTAACATGATTTGGCAATAAACGTTTTTTTTTATCATCATAAAAATATAAGAGTATTCAAGTATTCATTTACTGAAGCTTTTTTATCCCTCTTTAATGCTTTAATCATAACTTGATTCCGAAGTAAGCTCGCCGGTCAGAGATAAAAGCTGGATGTCTCATGGCTTGTGCCAGCTTCTTGCTCACTGTCAAATTGAAAGGCATGAGATTTGTGGAAAGTTCGATGCTGGCTCGATTAAAGATTCAAATAGATTTGTTTGTTGATAGATTTACTGTAATAGATTTATCTTGAATAACAAATGTTAAATAAAATAAGAGTAAATTTGGTATTGAATTAATAGACATATCGTATTCTTTTTAGGTTTGATAATACGGTATGGTA
>NC_133309.1:21858827-21905387 GCF_012295235.1 Primulina huaijiensis | reverse complement strand
TATAGGTATTTAATTAAGACTTTTGCATACTCATATATTTTCATAGAGTTTTAAAAAGTCAAGTGATATTCAACATGACTTTCAAAAACTCTATAAAAGTCTAGAGATATTCAAATTTTCAATAGACTTTTAATAACTTCGTGGAATTCATTAACATACAAACATTAAAGCCTAATGTACATCTATAAATTGTATTAGGTTCAATCCAAAAATTTGGATGGATTTTTAAAACTTCTAACTCATACACAAACTATTTATTTATCTCTCTGTCGCTTCACATCACCTCTCTTCTTATATTCTCTCTTCTCATCGATCTTTATCACTCTCTCAAATTTTCAAAATATGTCTCTATATATATTTTCATCTTTCCTTTCAAATTTTTCATTTTTTGACTGATTATTCATTTAATAATTTTTTTATTTTAATATCATAGAAAATTTTGAATTGGTAGAATTTATTTTGTGATTTTAATTTATTATTTATACAAATTAATGTAATATTCAATAATAATAAAAGATGATCCAAAAAATGGCGCTTAATTCTTAATAAATGAATAGTCTCGCAACAACCATGATTTTGTAAATTCTTTTTAGCATTTTCAATTAATATGTAAGCTATGATATTTTTATACAAAATTATATACACAATGATAAATAATATTCTTTTCACATGTATATTATCAATTCAAAAACAATGTTACATATTAATCAATTGATGTATTTTTAAAAATTTACAAATATGCATACAAACCCACATATATACACATGTAAGGATTAAATGATTTAATTTTTAAATAAGTAAATTTATTTATTAATATAAATATTGAAAACCTATTTCAAACTAAATATGTTATATATGTCAATTAATTATTGGTTCAAAGAAATTAATAAAAAATAATATGTTATAATTAAGTACAAAATTTATAAAATTACATTAAAAAATCACAAAAGTCTATAAAAATCTTGCAAAAAAGTTTACATAATCCACATAAATCCATTTATAATATGTGAAATTCTGTAAAAGTAAATAAAAATCTATCAAATCTGTAAAAGTCTATCATTTGAAAAAATCATTAAAAGTCATCAAAAATCTGAATTGAATACACCCCAGTTAATATAAAAACATATAATTACACATTTTTATTAATTATTAATTAGATAAAAATTGATAATTAATTTTTAATTGAATAAAAATTAAAATATTTTAATTTGGGATAATACTTTTTTCTTAAATATTACTAATATAAATTTTGAAAATAATTTTATGATTAATTAATTTGTAAATTTTTTTATTTTGTATTTGAAAAAAATATAAAAAAAAATAAATTTTGCGGGCCCACGAGTCCGATCCGGATTGGACTCGTTGGGTTCACGGGATGGGCCGTGTCCAGTCGGGTCTCGGGTTGTCCCTGACCCGTGGTCTTCCCTAATGTCAAACCTATAATAGTGTAGATAAATGATAATGTTTTCCAATTGTGAATTGATCAAGCTAGCCTTCCATATGTGTAAAACATTAGACATTACATTAATATTTTTGTACATATATTTATGTGTTACATACATACAAGGTAAAACTTCATTGCCACTTTAAATATAATTATAGTTTTTCAATTGTTGATGTCAAATTGGTTGATACATAATGAACCATGATTGTTAAGGAATTTAATAATTAATAAATAACCTTAATTTCTCATTTTTTTTCCATTTTAGCCATAAACAAGTATTTAACTTTACTTATAATATAAATATAAATGTAAATAATAATAATTATTAAAATGATATAAATGTATACAAATTACAAAGAAATTTTAAAGTTTATTGATAAAATCTCAAGTTTTTAGTATTATTTTTTAAATAATAATAAAGATATAAACTATATTATATGAAGTTCACAAAAATCATCATTGAAAATGTTTTGACTTATTTTCTAATAAAAATCAACAACGGTATCTATTCTATGCCAAAAAAAATACTGAATCTAATGGTATATAGATAAAATTATTATGAAATTGTTTAAAAAATGACAACAATGAGTTAAAAAAAGAGTAAGAGCAAGATATTCCTAATAATTCTTAATATAATGTTACCGTCAATAAATTGGAAGTTATGATTGTATGATGGGAATCACCAGTTGTGCAATTAATATATACAAATTAGAATTTAAGTGAGAAGTGAAAAACAGTCTAAAATTAATTTTCTATATATCTTCTTATGTTAAAATTCTAAATTTCTATATTTGTAATACATTTGAATTTGTATAAGGGAGGAGTTAATTTTAGCATTTACAATTGTAAAACAATTAAATTATGACAACTATATCACTTAGGCTGCGTTTGGTTTGGAGGATAAAATAAACTAATGATTAGTATGTAAATGATAAAAGAAATGATTGTGATAGAAATGTAATATATAATGTAAAATTGTATTATGTTTGGTATGATTTTTAAGTGTGGGATAATTTTGAATTTTTTGATGAAATGACAAAATTGTCCTTTTTTTTTCTTCCACTCCGGCGGCGGCGGTCCGGAAGAGGCGGCGACGGCTGGCGGTGGACTGCTGGAAGCGGCGGCGGCGGTCGACGACGGCGATGGTCGGCCGGAAGCAGCGACGGTCGGCGGAGATGGTCGGCGCGGCCGGAGGTGGCCGGCGGCGTTGGTCGGCCTTTGGCGGATGTTGCCCGTGGACGGTCGGTGGAAGGAAGTGGTGGTGAGTTTGAATTTAGGAGAATGGTAAAATTGAAAAAAATAGGATGGATTAAGAGTAGGATAAATAATCCTAAGAGGTGAGGAGGTATTATTTTAACCTACTTAATATAACCTAATCATACGTGAGAAAAATTAGACCATTATAAATATGTCATTATCATCATTCATCTTACATCTCTCAAATATTTTCCCATGATCATCCGTCGTAATTTGATCATCTCAATTAATAATTAATAAAAATTGATTATATGTTGTTATTAATAGCCCATTTTTATTTATTATCTCATAGATCACAACTTTCTCTTGTTAAATTTTATTATTTTTAATTAGCAAAAAGAAAAAAGAATTCAAGAAGTTGGGCACAATATGAATCTAATTAATGATAACCTTATAATAATAATTAATTGAATTGAAAAATACCATTATACTTACGTAATTATATTTTATTCTACTTCAAATTTAGTAATTTTTTAATGTTTAATGTATATAGAATTCATAGGTAGTTTCATGATTTTACATTTCAAATGATAATAAGAAAAATCTCAAAATATAAATATATAACGAGAACGAATTTAAATTTTCTATTTATAGCTTCAAACCTTAGCAAATGTAATTCCGAAAAAATGAGGGGATAATAATTATGATGATACTTGGCACTGCATATTAATTTAGAGTGGTGAAATTTTTCCCTTTTTTGAGATAGAATAGTGGTATTTCAATAAACATCACAATGTAAAAATAAGATGAATATATAGTTTTTAGAAAAAAGTTAGGTATTTGTAACATCTATGCATCATTCAAGTCAATTACGTTAAAATCTGTAACGTCTATTACCATTTAGCTTAATTAACTTGTATAAAATAATTGGTTGATTTCAATTATTAGTTTAAGGAAATGAATCCTCGTTTAATAAATTTGTAGAAAATGAATATTTTTTAGTTCACTACTTTAAACAAATATATCTTGGCCATAAAACGAGAATGAAGTACTTTTTTTAGTTTATTTTCAATTATTGTGTCTAAATATATATTTTTTTCTCAAAATATAATTTATGTTCATTAGCTTTCTTTAGCTAATATAATGTTTTTTTTATATAACTCATTGAATAACAAAATGCTGTTTTTGAAATATTTCGAATTTACGATATACACATGGTTATAGTTTAAAATATAACCTGAAATGAACAATTGCTATGTCATGTTCTTAGTTATTCTAAGAATTATAATTAAGCACTATTTTAGATATTGAAGATGTAATGTTTTTAATTTGAGGAACATATTTATCAATTAATTGATGTAATGAATAGAAAAATATCAACATTATATAGCAGAATATTTTCTTACACCCTTATATTGTTTAATTAATTAATTAAAATCCATTCATATCATTCTATTTACACTTATATTACTTAATTAATTCAAATATATTCATATTATTGTATTTGTATTGTTATGTTAGTTCAATTTAGTATTTAATCTGATAAGTCATTATTTTCAATTCTTATAATTTGTTTTGATCTATTTTTTTCTGAAAAAAATGTTGTTTGATGGATTATATCATGTTATGCAAGGAGTAAAATTTAATTTTATTATTAATTTAATTTTTAATTATATAGAATATGAATTCACATGCGAATTCACGTGCTTTCACGCTAGTTAATAAAATATGGCAATTGAAAACCCACTAGGAACACGAAATGCCACGTCCTACATAGAAAACAAATAAGATCAGTATTTCAAATGAGATATATGTCAAAACAGGTTAACGGGTGGGGTTGTCCGACAACTCGTCGCTACCAGTAGAGGTGGGAAAAAAATGTCGAAATAACGAAAAATCGTACCCAAAAAATACCGAAATTACCAAAAAAATCGATATACCGAAATTTTCAGTACGGTATGATACCGTACCGAAATTTTTGGTATCGGTACGGAATTATTTTTTTTTTGTCCGAAAATAATTTTTTATTATTATTATTTTTTTAAATTTAAGTTCGATATACCGAAAAAATGTCGGTATACCGAAAATACCTACAAAATTTTCGGTGTCGGTACGATATCCGATATGAACTTTTTTCATACGAAAATTCGGTATACCGAATGTGCGGTATCGGTATCGATAAAGAAAAATTCCATACCGATATTTACGTTGCGGTATACGGTACCGTAGATCGGTACGGTATACCGTACTGTACCCACCCCTATCTACCAGTCATTAAGGACCTCATGTATTTTAGACTGCGGGATGTGTCGATCAGACGGACCTAATTTATTTTACTTTGAAACACGCCTCAATTCACAATTAGACGGACGGGGCTAGCGGGGCGGGTTACTCTGCTGTTTTGGGATCAAATTGTTAACCCAACTCACTTATTTTATACGATGTGATGGGCCGGGCCGGGCCAACATGACGTACTTGCCCTATTTTGACTCATCTATTTCAAAGTAACAAAAATAATCAAGTCACATTCCCATACGCTGTTATGCAGCACTTTCTACAAGCTACAAGGATAATGCTGCATGATACCATCAGACACAGAACCTGAGCTTGAGCTAGTGATTGAGCTTTAGTCACGCACATCATGAAGGTCACATCGGGCGCCATAGAGCCGTGTTTCTTCCATATTCGTTGTCGCGACGAACTGGTGGCAAGGGTGGAGCCTTTCTTTAAGCAGAATACAGTATGAGAACCAGGATGACTTGTAGTGACTTGGTGACATAGCATGAATAAGACTCGATGATGTGCCAAATCCAAGGAGCATAAGAACACTGACACTCACAAATAGATACAATCGGGATAATCGGATCACGATTTGATGGACTAGATTCATCTGGATAGAAGGGATGCATCGGAAGGAAGTGCACCGACATGCGCGAAAGAACGCGATATGTAGTGCAAGGCTGTTAACAAATGGATCATATTTCTCCAAATTGAGGAGTCACAGCAAAAGGCCATGGACCTTCACAGTCAGATGCAATCTGGATTGCTAGGATACATGCAATAAAATGGACAGGATTGAATTGGATTTAAAAATTTGTATTTATTTAAGGATTGATGCTGTAACTCTTGGAAATTACAAATAAGACACTTGAATTCTTGAGAATAATTCCATTACATACAGTTGCATTGCATTTGTGCATTAGTTTTTTGTGTCTGAAAATGTGTTCAAAAACAGCTAAAAGTTCGAGCAATTTAATTGATTTCAACTCTTGCCTCGACTTTAAATCAACATTTTGTCTGGATAACTTAAACCCTTTTTGGTAACCAAACATGAATCTTTCGATTCATTTGGCTCTCATGCACAAAGTTAGGACAACTCAACAAGTAAATACAGTTGATAATTGAAAACTAAGTGCATGCATGATGTTAACTAGGCAAGCATAAAATCTCAATATTAGAGGTTGATTTCATATTTTTAGAGGGTGAAACTTAGATTTTGAGAAAATTATTCACGAAATTTAAAATTTTTCGACACGGAGGGAGCATCCTCTATGGTGCTACTAGCTAGCTACCAGCAGCAGGAAGGCAACTTGAAGGAGAAAGTAGAGGGAAGATGGCCTGTTCTTCGTATATAATCTGCTCTTTCTGATGTCTTCACAGCCATTTCGTTCAGTTTGGCCTCGGCATTTGCTCGTTGCTCCTCAGCTATCCTCCTGGTTGCTGCAAGCTTGTTCGTGTACTTCTCTTGGGCTCGAGATTTCAATCTCTCAGCTTTCGACTACACGAGAAATTTGTGAATCTTTCAACACTTTAATTATGGAATGTGTTGCGATAAGATGTTGTGTAGAAGTAGTTAATTCTAGTATTATACCTCTGTCTTTCTCATTTCCATTTCAGCTATCCTTTTCTGATGATTCTCCCAAGCCTGAATCTTCACCTCTTCGCGCTTGTACCTAAAAAGATCCATCGGTGAAAAAATATGCTAAACAATTAAAACTTGGAACAGAATCCATGAAATCAATCATCACCTTGCCATGTATTTTGCCCGTTCGGCCTCGTCCCAAGCAGTTGCTCGAATTTCTAGAGCATTCAGGTTTCTTGATTGATCAGTAGTCTTGCTCATGTTCTCAGCGATGTTATCGGGTTCTTGTTCTTCTACATTAGCTTTTCTTGCTGCCCTTTTCGGCTCGTTTTTCGCCTCACTTTCGGGTGCCATTGTTACACCACCATTTTGACACCTCAAAGAACTGGATGGCTCTGATGCTATAGGACTCCTTGGAGCCGGAGTATTGGCCCGAATCGGGGTACCCGCTCTGGATGGCTCTTGGCTAGCAATCGGTGTCATTTCTGTGCCCATATCTCTGACACACACAGATCTCACAACTGATTTAGAACTGTCAACAGGCTTGCTGATTCGCCATACCGACTCATCGCAGTCCATGGTTTTGGTTTCGACTTCATCTCGATTCATGCTCTCCGAGCCAGGGCAGTCGTTTTCCACCTCCTCTTCACCGCTTGAGTAGTCTTTCTTCGGCACAGGCACAATCAATCTCCGGTCATCCGCATTCGAATTACGTGGTGAGGCCTTGGCCTGATTCTTCTCCCCCCTGGACAGATTCACCAGCCACTTCTGAGCATCGTCCCATTTCGAAGGAGTCGGCTTTCCCAATGCCGTCCGATGATGATGTCCATTTCTCTTGTGAAAATCGAAACTTATGCAACTCCCACCGGATATCTCCTGTGTAGTGCCATTGTTCAAGCATCCCTTATCCTCTACACCTCTCATTTTCACAGTACTCAAATCAATCTAACTCAAAACAACCTCCACACTTCAAAATGCACCCAAAAAAGAACAAAACCAATGAAGTAGAAATAATTAAAGAAGGAACAAACTCTGCACATTCTGTGAGGCATTCATTCATTTGATATTCCCATTGGATTCACCGAAGAAAAGCAGCAAGGCAAAGCAAATGGTGCAGGGAATAAAAACTCGAGAAAACAAGAAACTTTCGAGGATGGCAGACTTGGGAAATGTAGTTCAGATCCACCGACTACTGCCAAAACAAAAAAAAAACCCCATTAATTAATTCCACTGTGCCAACACATGCATGGTAGTAAGAAACAAAGTTCGATTCTTTACAATAAAATACTCCAAAAATCACAAACGCAGCATCCCTTTTGTCACCAAAAGCAGAAAAACCACACTGAGGTGGGTTCAAACTTACCTTGACATCTTTTACTCACAGAGGAATCTTTTGAAAGAGTTCCAGTATCGCTGCCAAACATTTAAGTGTCACAAGTCTGTCAATTTCTCCAGATGTTTCAGAGTAATTTAATCAAACGAATCAGTGTACATGTAAGCAAAATATAATAATATGTAAATCTAAAACAGAAGTTAAAAAATGCATGGAAATGTCAGGTATTTGAAGAGCTGGATATTATACACAAGAATCCAATGGAATGGTGGCATGTGGATGTGATTCAGAATTTGATAATTTAATGTGTCAGGATCAGTTCCGGGGGCCATTTAATTTTGAGAGCGAAAGCTGTGATAATTTTTTCTCAGATATTTCACATGCAGAGGATTGGAAAGATAAATGCGGTGTCTGATAGTTATTTTTCATACTATTTTATGCAGATAGTGACCTTATTATAAATTGGGTTTTGTTTTAGATTTACAAATATATTATAATGTTCAATGAATTCCTTTTTCTAAAAATTATGTGTCCACCACAACAAACTATGTTACGGATGGATAACAATATTGCAGTAACCAACAATTCTAAGTAATTTATTTTAGGTGTTTTTCAGCTACTGCGTACAATTTTCAAACATTTCATCGGCAAAAGGTTTGGAAACACGAAAAATAAACTAGTGGAAACACTACATAAATACAGTTTTACAATTTCATGTTGATTTAGTGATTTAAAAAAAAAGAGAGGTTTTTAATTGGAAAAAGGCTCAAATTCAGAAAGCTTTTTGATTTAACGTGTAATATAATCAATCTCTTGATAAATTAAAATTACACATTCTCAACATATTATAATATCAATATATCAATATTTAGTATTTCATACATTATCCGAGTTGGTGTAGTAGGGGTGACCTCTTGGTCAATGGTCATATTTGATTATTCGTACTAGCAATTTTCGGACGAAATTGTCATATATGGCTTGTCTAGTGCGATTTACATGACTAACGTTGTGGTAAGCTGACGCAATACACACCGAAAGATAGCGGATAAATATTCAATCATCGCAAGTTCAGAGTGCATTATTCAATACAATCCGATGATCATCTTTTTGTTTGATCACCCAGTTAACTATGTCAGTTTTCAACACGATAAAAAATTTTAGACAACAAATGTAACATAAGATCTCAAACTCGAAAAAGAAAAGCAAAAAATCTCAAATTTATGGATCATTTCAAAATTTGTCATAGGATAAAAATCAACTGGCACCACAAAAGTTCAGGTAAACCAACTAGTCATAAGCTACTTGAGCTCGTAGATCACCTGCCTCATCGATTCCCATACAATCCATACTGATGAAATACGCGTGTGCTTGAGTCGCTAGTACAAACATTTAACAAATGCTTACAAAAAATAATTTAAGAGTCTATTATTGGAAGCCCATGTGCATAATTGCTCTCCAAACCAAGTTTGACATTGCCATTTCTGTATATTAGTGAAAGAAGGCCATGTGCATTGCCTTAGGAATCCAAAGATGTCATTAATGCCATGTTTGTATATGTACATGAAAGGCCACACTTAATTATTTATTTATTTATTTAATTAGAGGATTTATAACATGGCAAAGGAATTAAATAATTAAGCCAATGGATTATTTTAATGGATCTAAAAATGGAATAATAGGATAGGAGCACCAAGTATGTGGTGTGATTGTCAATGTATGGCCATGTTATGCATCTATCCCATCAAGAAACAATGTCCCATTAAATAGTACTTGTGAAAGTGGTTGCTCTACTCTTTACTATATTGTCTAAAATGGTAAAATAAAAAAGAAAATTTTTTGATTCTTGGCAATGCCCAGCAGTAAAAGATTGCAACTTTTCATCAAATTTTGAACTACTGGTATGCACTTGACAGTTCTCTTGGATCAAAATGGAAATCATCACTTTGTCAAATAGTTAAATGTAATTAGTTTGATTTATCTAATGAGTTCTGCTCTTTTTTTTTTCAGAATCAAATAAATTTCAGTTCAAATAGGTTCAAACATTTTTTTTATCTCACGGGGTGAGTAAAGAGAGCCAAAATAATAAAGAAAATTCAAAGTTTCAGAAGTTGAGGAACACAAAATGTATTATAATGTATATCTAAAATGATCTTAAGGAGCAAATGTCCCCCACTTCCTCCAATCCTTGAGATTTTGAATGGGTTTGGGCTGTATTGAATGTACAACGAATTTAACATCATTTGAGTCGAAGTTGTCGCACCACCTTTAAGTCGAATAATTTACATTGATTTCACTGGTATATTGTTGGATTTTGACAAGAATCTCCAGACAAAGTTCCCATTTTTATGTTTTTACTGTGGTATATGGGGTTAAATTCCAAATTTTAGCCAATGGATCAATAAATCGAGTGAAAAATGAGGAACTCACATGATCCAACGTGTTTGAAGATATCGGGTGAAAAGCTCCAGTAGGAGGCACAGCATTAGCACCCATACTATTGCCATTCAAGTGATGCACAGAGTGTAAAGAATTTAAAGAGGAAGTCTCAAAGTTTCATCTTGAATGATCCCAAATATGGTAATGCATCGTGATAGAGCACTGTTCAGCAAGCCATGTGGTTTTCCACTACAATTTGAATCCGTTCTGATATCTACAATTCATCAAATCAAACATAAACCAATAAAGGTACCTTAAAGCTAATTATTGTCCTTGTTCATGTCGAAAGAAGACATATCACAACTACAAGCTGAAATGAAATAAGTTATAGCCCATCTTGAAGAGTTTTCCAAGTTAAAGGGATATTATGGGACCTGATCTGTGGTTGTATCAATTGTAAGATGCATCAAACCCACATCGTTGCCACATGTTGACGATCGGTGACAGTGTCAAGCTTGGCCACTAGAGCCACCGATCAAATGAATGATTGTTGCAGTAAAAAGTCCCAACAATGCTCCAGCAATGACCTGACGTATGAACATATTTCAGAACAAAATGATCCCAGATTTTGTAAGAATCAAGATAACTTCGGATCATACAGGAAATGACGGTTAGTTGTCTTAATTAAGTGAAATACTGAAACCGTCTTTGGCCTCAAACCCTATCCAAACGTGGAAGAGAGGATTTGTGGCACTTAAAATATAGCGAGTTTCAAAAAATTGTTGCACTGTTATATCGGTTACAACTTTGGTAGAGTCACTGCACTATTATGCAAATAATAATGAGATCCTTTATGGTACCTGAGAAGGAGTGTGGCCAAGAAGTTCACGCAGAGGTCGGCTCTCAGCAAGAGGATGTTCAGCTGGAAGTTCGCATACTATTTGATTTAGAACCTGACATTGGCAATTTGGGAGGTGTTTCACGAATAAAATAGCATTAGAAACTCATAAACATGTAATTTATATGGGGTATATGTTTAGCTTTCTTAACTTTACAAGCGAAAATAGGTGGGGATGATTGGATATTTGCACAGGTATTGTATGTAATGGGCAAACAAAATCCACACACACCTCTGCTTGACGTCCAGCGTGTAATCTTACACCAGTTGCATCATACATCACCTGTCATGATTGATTGGTAAGACAAATCTACTGTAACAACATTCATAGCTAAGAGCAATTACTCATTTCCGACACCAGACAGTTAACATAGCTGTAGATGAAAATTATTGGAAATTTAGGCATTCTCTAACGTGAGTCGTCTCAAAGGAGGAAACAGGCATATGCCATTCTGACATCCTCAGGCAGCGAATGAATCATTATCCAACTCTCTTTCCGATGTTATGTTGCAAAACATGTCCATGTTTTGAAATCTATCCCAATTCGGACAAAACGCGGATTAGGAGAATTATATGGAAATGATCTGTTATCAACATTATTTCATTAACATTCTGCCTATGTTATCTCTATCTTCCAACTGAATTTTGATATTCAAAAAGTGCATGTTTTAACCTCTCACCCTTTTCCGTTCAAATAAGAATAGCTAACCAGAAATAAAAGGATAAACCTAACCTTTAAACAAAACCCTAGACATTTTCCACTTATTTTGGAAACACAACCTCGGCAATTGAAAAACTGAAGCACTCAAGAGTTAAAAGTGTCACACCATTGTTGATTCCCAACAATACGTAAACACACGTTTAGATTCCAATTTAACTCTCATGGATTCCATCAAATCGAGAAGAACTGGGCCAATCGAATTTGATACTTACCATGTCGTCGGTTGCTAAGATAAAATGCATTTTCTTACAGCAAATGTAGAAACACATGGTCACAAAAGGAAAAAAATCAATAGAAACCATACCACGCAAGCCAATATAAATGCAGTAGCAAACAGTGATCCTCCAAAACCGTCTTGTAAACCAACAGCCAGTGCAAGAGCGACTACTGTTGCTGAATGAGATGATGGCATGCCACCAGATCCAACAAGTTGCTTAAGGTCCCAATGGTTTTCCTTGTACCTACAGAAATACAACTGCCTTAAAACTTTCAGAAATAAGAACACAGGCAGTCACACAAACATGTGTTACAGTTTAACAACCAGAAAGTACAACATTCACAACTAATGTAATTCAAAAACAAGATCTGTCCTGAAAAACCAGCAGATATACCAATGGACTATTTTGTTAGTCATCTAAAGTGTTATTTAACTTTAGCTGAATTTAGTATGGAAAGGTATGGGTTCAGGGAGTTGAAAGGTGCCAAGTAAATCAAAGTAGATCAAACATTCAAAGCCCCCTCTCAATTTTCTTGTCTTGAAAACAAGCATAACATATGCATTTATTTTCATTATCTTAACCATCGCGGTTGAGTTCATAACTTTGGACGTTCTTCCCCAATGCAAAACATTCAATTTCAAGGTAGAAACAGTATCAGACTCCATCTTTGTTTCTTTTGTTTTTTAACGGGTAAGAATGGAGGATTAACATAGCTAATAGTGATTCAATAAACTGTCATTTATTCCATATGCAAGTTATTAATGCTGATATCTGATGCGAATTGAATATGATAGTCCATGGATCAGACCTATTGGCAACACCATAGCCCAAGAAGTTGTAAGAAAGTGGACTGAAACTAAAGATGCCCACTCTGAAGAAATTATTGCCGATTATTCTCGCAAACTTCAAAATACCAATGAGATTGGGAAAGCTCCAGAAGCACAGAAAAAAGAAACAAAACAAGCCAACCATTTGGGAGATGAAATGGTATGGACTCGTAAAGCTCCACGTTGGATGAAGGATTATGTTCCCAAGTAGCATGTTAAGATATCATAGAATTTTAAGAGTTGCTCATTACTGCTTAGAAAGCTATATGCATATGGGTTTGCAATTGAGAGAACAGAAAAAGTACAAGAATTTCTTTGCGTTCTCTATCCCTCTCTTCACGTGCCTCATTCAGTCTTTTACTTTCTATTCTACATACTTCTGGTTATTCTTCATTTGATTCTTGAAAGTTAGTTAGATTGAAATAAATGGAGTCGACCTCACTCAAAGAAGATTTAAAATATTGAATCTAATTAGTTAGATTCTATCAAGGTGCTCTCGTTGCCACGGCATCAAGGGGAATTGAGGACACATTGAAAGAGCAAGAATCACGCTTAGAAGGCATCTCCAAAACTCTTCAGCGGTTTCAAGAATTGATGCTAGCGATGGATTCTCGAATTGAAGATATTTCCCAGTGTACTATGAATAATTCAGATAACCGTGGACACGGCATTCTCGGACCGCCACTATTTAGTATTGATGCTAATTTTGGATCTGATGTTTCTCATCATTTGCGCTCTATGCGCCTTGAACTTCCTCGGTTTGACGGCTCAAACCCGGGTGAATGGATATTCCTCGCAGAACAATATTTTAATATGTACTCAACTCCTGAGCATTTGGGTCTCCAAATTGTTGCAGCATATTTTGAAGGTTCCGCGTCTACTTGGTACCAATGGCTGCAAGCTAATGGGCTACTCCGCACTTGGAAAGAGATTTTGGTTCGATTACGACAACGATTTGGTGCCTCTTTGTTTGAAGATTGTCAAGTTCAGCTCGCTAAATTGATGCAGATACATAGCGTGTCAGAGTACAAATCTGAATTTGAATTGCTTTCTAATAAGGTGTCTGGAATCTCTTCTTATTAGTTTTTATATTAAAAGGCTGAAACCGGAACTCAAACGTGAGTTACTAATGGTGCAACCTACTTCATTATTTCAAGCAATGGCATTACCTAGGTTATATGAGCAAAAGTGTCATGACATTCGAGGTTTGGCTCTTAAAGCTTCCGGTACACACATGTTCTCTACATCTCTACCGGCATTTTCCTCTAAAACCCACTCCTCTAGTTCCACTGTTCCTTTACCCAAACCAAAACCTACTGCATCTCCTGTACTTACGCAAGAGGGCCACCTAGTCGCTTATTTCAGCAAGAAATGGGTTTTCAAATGTCTGCTGTCTCAACCTATATTAAAGAATTACACGTAACCGAGGCGATTCTCAAATGGCGTCAATATTTGTTGGGCAGGCCTTTTGTTGTCCATACAGATCATAACAGTTTAAAAGAATTACTTGGCCAGATTATTCAAACACCGGAACAACAATATTTTCCGCGCAAGTTTTTGGGCTTCCAGTTCACAATTGAATACAAGTCCGGTCGAGCAAATGTTGCAGTCGATACTTTGTCATGTGTTTATGAAGATGTTGACCGTGGAATATATAGTCATTTTTTGGCTATAACAGGTCCAATTTTTCTATTCTTACGGAGATATGACAGATGAATACAGACGATGCTCACTTACGAGATTTACATCATCGCTTTCATTCTGGGGTCTTGACCGATGGTGCTTACAAGGTACAAGATGGAATTTTATTCTGTAAGGGCAAACTTTATTTGTCTTCTGAATCACCATTACGCACCTGCATTATCAAAGAATACCATGAAACACCGATAGGAGGTCATGCTGGGGTTGCAAGAACTTTGGCCCGTGTTATGGCTAATTTTTTCTGGCCCACCATGCGCCATGATGTGAAAGAATTTGCGTGTCGCTATTCAATATGTCAACATGTTAAGTACTCTACAACCCTACCATATGGTTTGCTCCAACCCCTGCCAATTCCCGACCAACTTTGGAATGATTTATCTCTTGATTTTATTGTCAGACTTCCCAAATCCAAAGGATATACAGTTATTCTCGGGGTGGTGAACCGATTGTCCAAATACACACATTTTGGTGCATAACCAACTCATTTTACTGCTATAACGGTGGCTGATAATAACCTGGTGGTCCGTTTGCAAGGTATTCCAAGATCTTTGGTTTCAGATCATGACCCAATTTTCAGTAGTCAATTTTGGAAGCAGCTATTTGAATTGCAAGGGACTACTTTACGTATGGCAACTGCTTATCACCCATAAACAGATGGACAAAGTGAGGTCCTTAATCGATGCTTAAAAGATTACTAGAGGGCATTTGTGGCTGATACACCCCACAAGTGGTATTTCATTCTTGGGTCGGGCAGAATATAGCTATAACACCGCTTTCCACTCATCTATTGGTATGTCACCGTTTAAAAGCTTTATATGGGAGGGAACCTCCTTCAATTCCCAGCTATTTACGCGGCAGTTCACATAATGATTCTTTAGACTCTACACTAAGCACACGGGATGTTATTCTATGAACTCTTAAAGAATACCTTCATCGTGCACAAAACCGCACAAAAATTCAAGCTAACCGCCACCACAAAGAATTACATCTTGAACCCGGTTCCTTCGTGCTTGTAAAATTGCAGCCTTACCGCCAAATATCAGTTGCAAAATGCAAAAATCACAAGCTGAGTTATCGTTATTTACGTCCCTTAAGCATTCTAGAGAGTGTTGGTTCTGTGGCTTACAAATTAGAATTATTTATGGGTAGCAAAACTCACCCCGTTTTTCATGTATCTCGATTGAAACCATTTGAAGGACCATTGCCAAGTGCCCCTCCTGTTCTTCCCGCAATGGTTGTGGCAAATAAGTTTGTTCGCTTTCCTTCAGCTATTTTAGCACAACGCGAGCTCTTTAGGAAAGGTACGCTGGTTCCTCAAATCCTTGTTCAGTGGTCCAATTATGCACCCGAGGACTCCACGTGGGTTGATTTTTCAACATTTGGTCATGAATTTCCCCAACTAGACCTTGGGGACAAGGTCACTTTCAATGGAGAGGGGAATGATAGTCCATTGAACATAGCTATTGACAATACCTTGGCCCAAGAAGTTGTAAGAAAGTGGGCTGAGACTAAAGAGGCCCATTCTGAAGAAATTATCGACGATTATTCTCGAGAACTTGGAAATACCAATGAAATTGGGAAAGCTTCAGAAGCACATAAAAAAGAAACAAAGCAAGCCAACCATTTGGGAGATGAAATGGTAAGGACTTGTAAAGCTCCACGTTGGATGAAGGATTACGTTCCCAAGTAGCATGTTAAGATATAGAATTTTAAGAGTTGCTAATTACTGCTTAGAAAACAATATGCATATGGGTTTGTCATTGGGAGAACCGAAAACGAGAATTTCTTTACACTCTCTATCCCTCTCTTCTCGTCTCTCATTCCGTGTCTACATATTTATGGTTATTCTTCATTTAATTCTTGAAAGTGAGTTAGATTGAAATAGTTGGAGTCGACCTCACTCAAAGAAGGTTTAAAATATAGAATCTAATTAACTAGATTCTATCAGAATAAGTTTCGATTTATCATCATGGAGCCACAGTCTTCAACAGTTCTTGGTGCTTACTTTGATCCTTGATTGTTTCTTGTTTCCATGTAAGTGATTTAATATCTTAATTGGTATAATATTTTGACTAACTATAAATCTGTCTGATGGCTCAAGACCCTTCTTTTAAAATTCCCCGACCACGACCATATAGATATTTTGTCAGCTATACACTTGAATCCAAGCTAAAGCGGGAAGCTGAAGAACCGCCAATAACGTAAGATGTAACAGAATTTTAGAAAGTTTACACATAAAAAGAACTATACCACACACATAAGATCTGATTCTTGATTACACCTAAACCAATTGAAACAATCAGAACCGAAGCAAATGAACACCAACCTAGATCATAACTCCAACATTTCTTGAATAAATTTAAATTTCACATAAATCCACCAAAGAATAGCAAAGAAACACACATAATAGACGAGATTTACCAGGAAGTGACGAGCTTTAAGGACTGGGCGATAGCAAACGCCAAGAGGGCAGACATCAACGGGCAATTCGTCAAAAATGAGGACGAATCATACGAGGTGGTCGCTCCAGCTGCTGCTGCAGTTGACTTTTGCATCGAATCTTGGATCATTCCCATGTTCGATCCCACCGTTTCATCCATTCCCATCTATTTTTATCTGTCTTTCGTCCTTCTCCAATCCTCAAAATTGACTTTTATATCAAAAACCGATCTGGGCTCCAATTATTTACGTCCTTTACTTCATCAATCTTCAACTGCGTATATATTCAGGTAAATAATTGCGCTCTAGACGCCTATTTTTGACGTTTTCAGTTCAAGAGAATGGAGAAAGAGAAAACGGGGGCTGAATCAATCTTGGGAAGAGAAGCGAGGAAGAGTCAGAGGATATGTTCGAGTCTTCAACCATCAATAAGTCGCGTGTTTTCACGAGTGATGTTCGGCTTTTTGGTTGGAAATGGACGAAGCTACGATGACGTGATATTGAATATGGATTCAAACATAACACTTGGATAATTAGATAGTTTTGATATTTTATTAATTATTAATTATTAATTAAGATTTATATTGGAAAATATATTTTGAATATTTCAAATTTATATTTACTGGTAACAATTGGAATTGTTTATGAATATAACTGAATTATTTGAGCTTATTTAGAACTTGAGTTCTAATAAACCAAGAATATTTTATAATTTAACTTCGAATCGAGCTCGACATTGAATATATTTGAGCTTATTTAGAACTCGAGTTCTAATAAACTAAGAATATTTTATAATTTGATTTGGAATCAAGCTCGACATTGAATATATTTGAGCTTATTTAGAACTCGAATTCTAATAAACCAAGAATATTTTATAATTTGATTTTGAATCGAGCTCGACATTGAATATATATTTTTTTTTTCTGAATTTGAGTCTTATTTGTTTTAAAAATTTGGCTCTAAGTGGTGAGTGTTAAAATAATGGTTGAGATTATTCATATCTTTTGCTCACATATTACCATCAAAAGGAAAACTTAGCACTATAGTGAATATATTTATAAATAATAGATAGAAGATGAAGAGTATATGATTTGATATTTTGATCCAACTAAAATTAAATTGTTTTTTTTTTCGACTTTCTCTCCTCCATTGCAAAATATATAAAGTAATGTTATGTGCTTGCAAAATGAAGAACCACTACACGAGCAGGACAAAGCAATCAATGTTTCTCTTGGCAAGTGTTGGTGTTCTTAAATCTTACGAGCCACCGCGAGTCGGAAAGTGTGTAGAACCGTATACCTATCGATGCACCATGGTGAGCTAGCTGCAAAAGGTTGTTGGCCTAATTGCTAATAACAAAAATATAGAAGTAGGGAACGAAAACAATCTCGTAAAGATACAGACAGAGCAGCATATTTAGGAGCCATCTTTATCTAATTATACTCAATATATCAATCTATAAATGAAAAAAATTTCAAACCACTATCGATGAGTAAGTATATCCATGTTCGGCAGAGAGAATTCATCCTTTAGGCATGCCTTGTTGAGGTCTCGGTAGTCGACAATCAAAAACAACATACAAAAATGAGCATACTATTGAAAGTACGAATATCGTGTATAAAATAACAACAATAAAACAGTAAATCAAACCGAGTCCTGTACGAAGTACAGTTTCCTTAAAACAGATTTGTCCCCTACGATGGTGCTTTGAGGATCTCGACGGACACCTGTTTCCCAATATACAACGGCAAAACCTTGCAACAACTTAGCACGAAGTAACTACACCGGCGAACCGAAAACGTACCTTCACTTTATCACCGAGATTTAATGGAGACCAAATGAAAAGCTAACAATATGAAATGCAAGAGAATGCTTGAAAGAGATCTTGAGTGTAAAAACCAATTTTATGCATATGGAATGAGGAAATGAACACTATTTATAAACCTCAAAATGCACACCAAGAGTCATACAAGATTAATTAACACAATTAATCTTCCCATTAACTCAAGAATATGAAGAGCCAAAAGTCTTCAATTAACTCAAGAATGTTGAGAACCAAAAGATATTCTCACATTCATGATACATAATTTTTATTCAATTTTTAAATTTACTTGAAATTTCCAACAAAGGTAAATAGAAATAGAAAGTAAATTTTAGATTAAACGAACATTTTCTTGATTGATCTCATGAAAAAGATTATTTTTCTGCAACTTGAACGTGAAACTTACATCCTGGAGAGTTAAAACAAACGAGTGAGAAAATTTAAGAATTGGATATCATTGTCCTATCATTTACAGAGTCTTGTGTACATTTATGCTTAATAAATGAATAACATTTTAACACCTACAATGATTGTTGATTCCTTCTATTAGCTACAGACAATTTCGGAAATCCTCGTGCTTTAACACTCTAGGCTTACTTCTCTTGTTATTTCACTGATTGGGCTGTCATGTGTTGTGGGCTTGTTGTTCTTTTCCTTTAACTTGGAGAACCAACAGTTCTATTGTTATCCTGTTCGGTTGGCCACTGAGAAAAAAGATGATGAACATGTGGGGAGATCAAGAACTAGGAAGGATTTGTTTGGCTATGACAACACGACTGTGATCTGTCTGTAATATGTGATCCTCTGCATAGTTGGCTCCACATGAGTTATTGCTTAATAGTAAGACATCCACCGGAGGGGACGTAGAAGTTATATCAGATCCTTCCCAACAAAATTCATGAGCTCTGCCTTTGCTGCCTCCATCACCACTTTAAAGTCCATTTGTGCATACCTTCCCCTGAAATTTAGTATAGCAACGACGATTCAGCTCGAGTCTCGCAAAAAAAAAACAACAGCAGATTACAACAAAAATTTCAGATATATTCAGTTTAATGAGTTGACTGTCCTACTACCCCTGCAGTTTATGGATATATAGACTATTGCCCTTTTTTGCAGCTATACCAGAAATGAGTTCTTGACCAAGTAGCTGAGGGAAAGGCAGGGCTGGAAAGTCCATGGAATATTCTTGCAATTGCCCGAGGAGTAAATTTCGCATGTGAATTACTCCGGAGAAAAACCTGACACCAATTAAGGGACAAAAAGGTTACAACTTTGCCTAATAGTGTCCCTCTCCACCATAAAAAATTAGAAAGCTCAGAAATTATACCTTCACGTCAGCTCTTAAAAATGGACTGCAGAGGGAAATAATGTTGATGTTAGTCCAATGATACAATAGCTGCTAAGAATTGCAAAAAATTGGCAACAATAGTTTGAACCTGCTTTGATCCATCTGGTTTGTGAGAACATCAGCATCAGCATCCCGAGTGAAGTACTCCAGAATTTTTGTTTGCAGACATGCAGTGTGTTGGTTCTTGTAGCAACCTTGGGCCCTGTCACAAAATTTTGTAGCAAAGACTGCAGCATCATATGCTGCATCAATTTTCCGGATCTACATCAAAGGCAGATCAAATGTTACTACAGAAATGCAACTGGTAAATAAAACTAAAGGTGAGCTTCAACCAAGCAAGAAGATGTACAAGAAGCATATGCCCCATACAGAATCTTCCACATGCACCAGATACCCTTGAAGGATGGAACAGAAAAGGAACAAAAACAAAATGAAAGACCAGAATGAAGGATGAAAGCCGGCCAATAAGATGACAAAGAACAATCACCTTACAGGTCTCGATCTCACGTAGCCAATTAGAAAGGTCTGCTGCCAAAGAACATATATCTTTCGGGACCTCAAGAACTCGATAACAGTAGGCCTGATCTTTTAATTCATACGTAATTTCCCCCTTCAACTGATGCAAGAAAATGTTCTAGTTTATCAATACACTGAAATGTATAATGGTTATGTTGTATTAGGACAGCAAATATATTACCGTTAGCCGTGCCAAACAATAAGTCCCTTACTCTAGTTATCCAGCATCTTATGTGATCAAGCAAATTACTTTTCAGGCAAAATTGTTCCTTACGTCTTACAGTTTGTCTTTCAAGTCCTATGTGCAATGAGCCGATGACACCATAAGTTATCTATCTATATTATGTGGTATAGAGAGTCCCTTAAAGCAATCGTTTTTCTTGTCTTTTATTGTGGCTTTTTGGTTCCCAAAATTACCCGTCCCAATACCATATTATTTAACTAATATATTGATCACATCTGTTGGTTCGAGTGAGAAGAAGTTCGATTACTCTTAAGCAAGCTTTCAGTTCGAGTCTTGTCAATCGAACAATCATGCACTCATGGAGATTCCTCCATAATAGATCTGACCAGGCTTGAGTCCAGATCAGTTTGTACCAATGGGGCTTTAGGGAGTCTAGACCAGAATATTGTGCACATACACATACATACATATACGGACAGACATGTATATATCAATTTGGCCGAAATTCTGTGTTAGTGTTATTTTCCATAATATCTTAATTTCTAAAAATGTCCTTTATTTTGATAATGCTGTAATCCACTAAATTTTAATATTTTAAATATCAATGTTCATAATAATTTTTTAAACATAAATCATGTGTGCGATATTAATAGTTTTAAGAAAAAGCAGGAAATTGAATCTTTTAGCTAGGACAAAATGAAAATTGGGTGCGAGAATGAATAGATTGATACTGTAATATATGAATATTTCAGCTTATTAAAAACTTGTTGAGGATAGAGTATCCACTAGATGTTGACATTGCAGCCAAAAGATTCAAAAAATATTCTTGGGGCAAATTAAACCAAGCTAACCTTTAGACTCTGCAAATGGTTTGACAAGTCGAAAGTTTCCATTCTAAGGCTATTTGCAATGGACGACATGTCAAACAGATATTGTCCATCCTTCACCTCAGACCTGTTTATTCAAGTCATATTCAGATGAGGAAATGTTATTCAATCAGAGACTAATTGAGTTATGTCAATATGAACTCGAAAAACGAAATGCTCACTTCTTTAAAATTGCCCCAACCACAGAATCCCCACCTGCAAGCAGTGCTGGCGATGTCTGAAGCAGACAAACAATCAAAATTCCCATGCAGAAAGAATATTAATTCACAAAAGTTTGATCAACATTGTGGTTTTATTAATTACAATCAATTAGAAAGAGTTACATGGTAGATCAAATCCCAAAACGCAACATAAATTATAGTAGAATTACACTTTTTCCCCAACTTCATTGAAAATGGTTTATAAATGGAACTGTGGATATGGGATGACTAAATTTATAAGCCCTTGAAAAGCTCTGATAATAACATATGGTACAAACCTGATGAAAGTTTAAAGTGCAAGACACTGTTATTTGTGGAAGCAAATGAATGTATTGCACTTCACCCAACTCTAACTGTGTTAATATCGTCAGAATTACCTATAAACCAAGAACAAAATAATACATAAGGATAACATGGTAATCAACAAAAAAGCATGGAATTCAATTATTCAATACAACCAAATTTTTTTTGTATTTCAAGTAAATTTGTTTGTGGGATCAAGGAACAATATTTCCATAATGTATATTGTGACACCATCTAGAACTATTGGATATAACATCTAAATAAATTTATTTTAACTTGAGAAAGTGAGTGAGGCATTAAGGCTGGTCAGTGAGTTTGTTCATGAAAATTAAACCAGAACAAAACTGTGAAGTAGGAACAGCATGGAAAAACTTAAGCGAAAACGGTGAAATAAGAACCTCTTCTTTCATGTCAAATTTCCGACCCGCAGAGTCCTTGACTAGAGAGCAAATTTCATTGTCTGAGAGTCTTCTAGTCATAAAAATGTGGCACAGTAACTTGTTGATAGCATATTCATCGACTCCATCACTGTGAATCAGATTGTGGATTGAAAACCCTAGATTCTCTATTCACCCAAACAGAGGGTTTGACTGCAAAATGCTGTTAATTATACCTGTACATCAAACTCCGAAGCTTATAGTATGAGGTATGATCGAAGAAAAGATGACAATAAGACGATGTGCCATCTCGTCCTGCACGGCCAATTTCCTGAATTGATTGCATGAGACATTTATTTTCAGATGCTTGAATCCTAATAAAGTCAAAAGAATTAACTAGCTGAAATGACAAATGAAGCCAAATTTGACCTGAACATACTCTTCCAAGCTTTCTGGTAAACAATAATGAATTACCTGAAACAGTATGGTTCAGAAACTTCATCAATAATTTCCATGTACGCTAACAGGGTGGAAATGCTTATCATACAGAAATCTGACAACCACTAAAAGCCACACCAGTAAAAGTTTTAGCAATAGAGAGTTTCAGAAATCTTCTAACATAGAAAAGCATTGACAAAACAGCTAGATATGTACTTGTGCTAATTGTTAAATATTCCTGAATTTGGTTTCTTGAAGTCTTTTGTCTCACTCCCTGGGCTTTAGAGTTAAATATGTGGCAGTTTGGTGATCAGTTACATCTTGGATTTATATTCCTTTATAATGATTTCTTTCATTCAAAAAGAAAACCATGATAAAAACAAGAAGTTTGCAAGTAACAATGTAAAACCAATTCCGAGACTCGAACAAAGGATAATGAAAGATCTGTTTACAGCTCCAACATCTCTTTTATCAAGCCCCATGCCAAAAGCCACTGTTGCAACAACCTTCCCAGAAAGAATTCAAGTCAGTGAAATAAGGCGAGTGTCCAAAAAGAAACACCATGTGAGAAAAGATGAGAATTATTCCTTACCACTCTTATCTTGTTAGAACAAAATAAATCCTGTATGCGACTCCTATCTTTCGCAGGAAGACCACTGTGGTAACTCTGGGAAAGATTCAAGATTTATTTCACATAGTCAGCCTCCATTTAAAGAACTGCCCCTTAAATCAAACTCTGTGTCTTTTGACCTGAATGAATGTTAGCAAGTCTAACCTTTGCTGACATATTGTTATCACAGAGGTATCTGCTTATCATGTCGGTTTCAGACTGCAGATTGAATTGAGAGGCAAAGTTACGTAAGATTCAATATGATAAAAGGAAAATAAAATCCAAAGTTCACTATGTCATCGTGAGAGAATCAAATGATTAAATTTTAGGCAAAAAATAAAAATGGTTGGGAAAGTATACCTGGAATTTACAATATATAATGATGCTTTTGATATCCGAAAATGGAGAAGACTTTATCAGTGCCATCAAATCCTTCATTCTGTTTAGCGAGAAGCTATTGAGATCCAGCGCTAACAAGACTCTTATGAAGGCAACCTGGCAGTGAAAGAAGCCTGTATTTGGACTCACCTGTTTCCACTCACTGAAATCGACAGATGCAGATTTTCCCTCAAGTTGTCCAACTTAATAAGATTTGTTGCAGGAATCTCTAAGGCATGCATTACATTATGCAAAGTTCTGGTTGTTGCAGTTGCAGTCATAGCAAGAATGCATCCAGCATTAAGCCTACCATGCAGCAAAGAGCCTCTGAGCCTCATATATGAAGGTCGAAAATTGTGTGACCTGTCCCAAAAAATGAAGCTGAGCTAACTTTGTGAAAGAAAGTTTAAGAGATGTTTGAGTTTGGCAAAAAGACAACAACCAATCACAGAAAATCAACACGTCGCATTTGTTAGCATGATGATGATAAATGAAGTGCTAAAACAAAAATCTCCAAACACTCACCATTCGGAAACACAGTGGGCCTCATCGATGACCACAAGAGATAAAATTGAAGAGCTGGAAAATATTGATATGAATTCTTCATTCAAAAATCTTTCTGGTGAGACAAAAAGGACCTGAATCATGAACTTTAATACATTATTATTGTATTTTACAATATATTTTTCTACTTATCTACAAAAAATCCATAAAGTTCAGTGAAAAAATAAAGTCTGCAAGGGAAAAACAAAAGCCGATGAAAAGATAAACAGCAGTGCATTGGTAAAAATACCTTAATAACACAAATTGATTAAAAATCGAATGCATAAGCAGGAAATTTTTAAACAGCTTGATATGTATGTTATAATAAGTAGTGGCGGAAATGGAGTGTGTATGGAAGGATTCAACATAAGTGAACCTTTATTCCTCCTTCTTGCAGTGACCTGAGTGTTTCTGATGCCTGTTCTGCCGTCTAAGAAAGAAGCAAGAAACTCATAGTAAACAACTTCTACTCACAGATGGACAAACTTAAAAAAAATAAAAACAAAGTACACACTAACAAACTGAGAGAGCAATAACCTGACTGCTACATAAGAGACCACCCGGAATCGAGGGAGCTAGCTGCTTGAGCTGATCAATCATCAAAGCTACCAGAGGGCTCACTACAAGCGTGACTCCTGGAAATACCAAAGCAGGCAGTTGGTAACAAAGCGACTTTCCAGCTCCCGTTGGCAAGACCAGCATTGTGGAGTTCCCATTAAGAACCATCTTTATTGCATCCAACTGACCATTCCTAAATGAATCATAACCATGTGTCAACTTCAACAAATTCAACAAATTCTTTTCGGATGCCTCATTTCTCACCTTCATCACGGCCTCTACAATCAGTTCATTATCATCAAAACATAATCCAACTTCCCCCTCTTGGACATCCACAACCAAACCTTCTTCATCAAAAGCCTCACAGTCTTCTCCTCCAATTCTTCTGATTTCTTTAGTTTTTCTATTAAATTTCCATCGCCTACTTGATTTACTGAAGCTGTTCTTTTTATTCACATATCTGAACTTTTTCCTCCCGTACCCGTTAATATTAAGCTTCACAAAATTACCTTCACTTACACATTTAGGCCTTTTCACGGGCAGTGCATCAGGAACATTACCTCCTATCAAATTAAGGCCCT
This sequence comes from Primulina huaijiensis, assembly GCF_012295235.1. NCBI lineage: Eukaryota > Viridiplantae > Streptophyta > Magnoliopsida > Lamiales > Gesneriaceae > Primulina > Primulina huaijiensis. Next base: position 21,879,626 of record NC_133309.1, on the reverse strand, counting down.
TCCTTCCTTTTCTCTTTGCCATCCCGTTAGCAACAGCTTCAACTTTAAATTCTTCGAAATCTGCACTTCTGTCAGAACAACCTTCACCTTTTGTCTGAACCAAAACATCAGCCTGAAAGTTAAGATCTTTACCCCTTGAGCTCACTAATGAAGCAAATCTGGATGTGCAGTGGCCTCCAGGAAGGAGGAACTCCGAGGCATTCTTGTAATTTTGAAGGTTGTCTGGTTCCTTTATCTGTAAAGGTAAGTCGGAAAACAAATTACGTAAGATTTGGGGCTGGGCTTCGACCGGCTCTGATTTAGATGTATTCGAATCCCAATTCGGTTGTGATTTTGAGCTTATCCTAGAGATTTTGGGATTCAAAATTAGCCGAGAAGTGGTAGCTGCGGAAGCTGAGATTTTGGTTCTCGCTTTGGTGGAAGACAGAAGGGTCATCAGAGGCTGCGTCCGCCGTGGAACAGAGGTGGTTGGTGGACCACGCGGCGGGGTGGAGGAGATGTGAGATCCGGCCGAGTCTGAATCGGAATCCATCGGAAGATCAGCCGAGTGCCGCCACTGGTTGCACACACATCTTCCCGCCAATATTATTATATAGAGTTTAAATTATTTGACATTTTTTGTTTTTTTGAAAATATTATTTGACATTTTTAATCAATGGATTATTTAATATAATTTAATTTTGATGATATTTTTTTTTTTCAAATAACTTAATTATATAATTTATTTTTTTTAGGATATCTTAATTCCGATTATTCGATAATGTCTCGTTGATTTATTAGAAATCAAATATTTTTGTTGTAAGTGATATGTTCCATCTCGGACAAATTTTTTGAGTGTTCGAATTTATAAATCTATGCTATTATATTAAGTGTGAGGACATGATAATAACTATCTAGAGAGGACACCAACTTTTTTTTCAATTTTACCCTTATATGATATTAATATTACACTTTTGTTTTTTGTTTTTTTTGTTTTAATTTCAACACACACATTTATTTTTATTTCAACAATTCAAATATCAATTAGTCCCTTCATAATTTGTCAAATTTCACTTTAGTCTATCGATAATAATAAAAAATATTGTACACACACGCATCGCGTGTGCATAGTAACTAGTCATAAAAATATGAGCTCAGTTTATTAATAAGTTTCATAAAACTCTCTTTGAATCCATCTGCTTTTGCAGACAAAATCTTCACTCAAAATCAAATAATATATGGCAAAAACTTGTGTGAGACGGTCTCACGGGTCGTATTTGTGTCTTNATTTATTCACAAATCAAATGCAAATAACAAAAAATAGAACTTAAATATCGATATCATTATAAACACTAGATAAAAGATTAATCATTTATAACATTGGTTTGGTGCCGTCGCTTGGCGGCTTGGAGGAAGTGTACTCAAATAATTTATTAATGAATTGGTATACAAATTTTTTTTGTTTTAAATAAAAATATTACTATATTAAAAATACATTTTGATATTTAAATTAGGCAAAAACTTGTGTGAGACGGTCTCACGGGTCGTATTTTGTGAGACAGATCTCTTATTTGGGTCATCCATGAAAAAGTATTCCTTTTTATGATAAGAGTATTACTTTTTATTATGAATATCGGTAGGGTTGACCTGTCTCACAGATAAAGATTCGTGAGACCGTCTCACAAGAGACATACTCTTTAAATTAAGCTTGTCAATTCGGGTGGATTTGGTGTGTTGGGTCGTGTTGAGTAATAATACTATTCAAAATTTGCTCAACCCGACCCGAACCTGAACCAACCCAAAAACTCTCAACCTGAACTCGAACCCAAATCAACCCGATTTTGAATTTTTTTAAAGAAAATTAAATAAAATTTAAAAATAATAATAATAATATTTTAATTTAAACACATAATTAAAAAAATATCCCAAATATATATGATTTAAATTTGAAAATCTAATTGTAGAAAAATAAAATATAATTATTAAATCAAATAAACAATTATTTAAATAAATATTAAATTATTAAAATTTATGATATAAATATACAATAAATATTTTTCAGACATACAATATATAAAAATGTAGGCAATATTTATTAATTATATTTTTTTGAAAAAAAAATTAAAATTTTCGGGTCAACTCGGATCAACCTAGACCCAACCCAACCCGATCATTATTTCCNTTTGTATGAGACGGTCTCACGAATCGTATTTGATGAGACGAATCTCTTATTTGGATCATACATGAAAAAATATTACTTTTTATGCTAAGAGTATTATTTTTTATTGTGAATATCGATAGGGTTGATCCGTCTCACAGATAAAAATCCGTGCGACCGTCTCACAAGAGACTTATTCTATATAAGTACATGTGCATTTATAAATAGGTATTTGAAAAAAAAATCAATAGTATATTAATATAAAAGAAAAATATTATATATCTCTTGATATATAGATGAGTTAAAATTCGAGCCGATGAAAATTATTTACTTTCAAATATTAATTCAAACTCTAATTTTTTAAAAAATTAAATCCAAACTCAATCGTTAAATCAAAATGAAATTTTTATCTATTAAATTTATTTAAATTCTATATAACGTCATAATAAAATATTTAATATAAAAAAGTTAAATAAGCAACCAATGTTTTTTTTTATTAATTAAGATGATTTTATAAAATTAATATTTTAATTAAAATTTGTAGATATCAAGAGTGATTTTTTTTTCTTGAATTAAGTTTAACGTTAAACAAACAAAATATTAAATAATTTGTTGAACAATGATTATATATATTTTTGAAATATATAATTAGGTTCATGCTTTTAAAAATATCATTAAAATATTGAGTGATGTTACATGTACATCCATATTTGTACATCAATTTGTACAACACAAAGAATTCAATTTGTCAAAATCTCACTATATATTGAATACAAAATCTCGCGATATAATAGTAAAATCTCGCGATATAATGATTGTAAATATCGTTATAACGATATATTGGTTGTACCTTTAATTTTATTGGTATAAATTATTATTAACAATTCCAGTTGGACGAAAAATTCATCCAATAAAATATTCAGCGTCAGCAAACGACAGAAGAAGGAATATTAGTATTACCATGGTAAAAGAAAATTTTCAGAGAACGAATGAAAGATTGTGATTGTTTACTGATGGAAGTATTATTTCTCTACTACTGTAAGCTTTTCCAACAACCCTTCATTATTTGTATATTGAAATTTGTGTTTCTCATAAAAGCTTGCTTTATTGCTCTTTGTTTTATCTGATAATCTTTCTTTCTTTCTTTTTTTTGTTTTTTGTTTTTTACGGATTGAATTTGAGGGGAGACGTATGATGGATTTTTTTTATTAGTTATTAGTCTGTTTGGGGTGCGATAATTGGAGTTTTTGCTGATTTCTTTTGGTGGATTTCGCATTTTATGGGTTTTTCGATTTGAAGTGGAAATACTCGAAATTTGTGGTTTGATTTTGGTGAAGAGTGGTGGGTTTCTTTTAGGTCGTGAAGGGAAAGATGGGTTTCTAATTGGTCGATCGGTGAGCTTTTAGACTTTTGATATTTGGTTCAAAGTGGGTTTCTGGTTTGGCACTGTTGATTTTATTATTTTATTTTTTCCTGGGTGAAAAAAGGGTTCTTTTCCCTTTTTTTGAAGAACATGTAGATAATGCAAGCTGGCTTTGGTTCCTGAAGGATTGACGCGTATTTCAGCTACTTCAAACTCAGAAAGATCTTTCTGAAATTGGATTAGAACCTCGCTGTCTGTTGTTGGGTCAGTAGTTTGATTTTGATAACTTTTGAATGTGGGTTTGGGAGTCAGCATCGAAAGAAAGATTCAACGCCTCTCTGTTGATTTTGGTGGAATTTGTCGTTCTTGAAGTTGAATTTTCCATCATTTATTGCCTGTTTTATCGGGGATAAATTTTGGTTGATTTGTTCAAAACATGATCAAACAAATTCTCGGAAAGATTCCCAGAAAGCATTCAAAGTCTGCGGGAGACTCGAACCTCTCTTCAAGTTCTTCAACTTCTTCAAAGAGAGGCGATGGGGGGAGTAAACGATTAAGCACTGCAGTAGATGAAGTTATTTCAGCCCCTTTTTCGGCTTTAAGTACTGGGAATAATTCAGAAGATAGTTTTATTCGAGATAAAAACTTGAAAATCAATGGAAGTTCTATCTCCGGTTCATATGAAGCATTGCCGAGTTTCAAAGACACCTCAAGCTCTGAAAAGCAGTTATTATTTATCAGAAAAGTGAAGATGTGCTGCGTTTTGTTCGACTTCACCGACCCTACAAAGAACCTTAAGGAAAAGGAGATCAAGAGGCAGACCCTGTTAGAGATAGTGGAGTACATAACATCTGCGAATGGAAAATTTACAGAAACTGTAATGCAGGAAGTTGTTAAGATGGTATCTGTGAATATATTTCGGGAATTCACTCCTCAGCCAAGGGATAACAAGGTTATAGATGGTGTTGAATTGGACGAGGAAGAGCCTGCCATGGATCCTGCATGGCCTCATCTGCAAGTTGTGTATGAATATTTGCTCAGGTTTGTTGCTTCACCTGAAACCGATGCTAAGGTTGCCAAAAGATACATTGATCATTCCTTTGTTCTGAAATTGCTAAATCTTTTCGACTCTGAAGATCCTAGAGAGAGGGAATATTTGAAAACCATACTACACCGTATCTACGGGAAATTTATGGTTCACCGGTCGTTTATCAGGAAAGCCATCAACAACATTTTCTATCATTTTGTTTTTGAGACTGATAAGCATAATGGCATTGCTGAATTTCTTGAAGTGCTTGGTAGTATAATCAATGGATTTGCTTTGCCTCTAAAAGAAGAGCACAAACTCTTTCTTGTCCGGACATTAATTCCTCTACACAAACCAAAATGCCTGGCCATGTATCACCAACAGCTATCTTATTGTATTACACAATTTGTGGAGAAAGACTCGAAGCTTGCTGATATTGTTATTAGGGGATTGATCAAGTATTGGCCGGTCACTAATAGCTCTAAAGAAGTTCTGTTTCTTAATGAGCTGGAGGAGGTTTTAGAAGCGACACAGCCACCTGAGTTCCAACGCTGCATGGTACCTTTGTTTCATCAAATTTCACACTGTTTGAGTAGCTTACACTTTCAGGTATGTGTTATTTATATTAGCACATCCCATCTCTTCTTTTTTCTCCATTTTTTCTCACTCTACATGTATGTTTTCCAGGCTTTGGCCTTATGTTCGGTTTTATATAAATTTCATTATGGGCTTATCGTAAATTCTTAACTCCACCTTATTTGTTTGAAACATGACCTGTTTAGTTTAGAGGATTGACGGAACCATAATTTTTTGTGTAAGTAATTGCCATGCGCATTGTTGAGAGGATCTGATATGAGGGAAACGGTTTGATTCTGATTCAGTGGCAACTACATTATTATATATGGTTCATTTTTTTAGTACTTTTTGTTGGGAGCTGATGTGTGTGGTTACAAGTGACGAGTGACTGTTTGGAAGCTATAACTGAGTTTTTTACTGCTTGCATTTTAAACAATGCAGTGAATAAATTATTGTTCTGTTTGACCCTTCATGATCCAAGGAATAAAGGTTGCTTGTGGTAAATTTAATATTTGTGAGTTGTGACAGCTGTGATGCAGTATCACCGATGCTGTTTATATAATTTTTCTCTTCCATTCCCTCTGTAACAATGTATAATGGAATAACCTTAGCAGATAGAATCTTTTGGAATATTATGTGCAAGGTGGGTGTGTTCAAATTTGAACCATTAGTTTTATAATGATTTTTGCACAGATTTGGCAGTGGTCCCAAATGGGCCTTTTCCTTTTAATTACTTTGTCATACACTTTGATTCTTAGAATGAGTTTTGTTAGAGAAGATGTCCTTCAAAATGCTTATGCTTTTAAAAACCGTTTTTTGTAATGTTTGGTTTGCTTAAAATAGCCAGAAGCTAGATTGTAGAAAATGTGACTCCTGGGCTTTTGTTTCTACTTCTTCAAAATACATTTTTGATATGGCAAATAGTATTTTTCTAATGTTTTAACTATTAAAAGCAAAGGAACTTATTTTCCAAATTGTGGACCTTACAACTCGCTGCAATTGTGTTGGAGAATTGTCATGCTTGAGCTTGGAATCCTTCTTATTTCTAGCTGAGTTTATTTTGACCTGTGATAAGTCAGTGACCAATATATGTTATCAAGTTCATAAGATTTAGACTTGTTATACTTTGTTGTTTTGGTAGGCCAATTGAGTTTTCAACATGGGGATGTAGATCAGTTCTGAGCATGTGGCCATTGTTTCGGATATGTTGAGATGGAAACGTATATGTTTTGACTTGATTATTTATTTCGTCACCTTATTTCGTATTTTCAAATGGAGAACAACGATAACATATCTGCCTTATGTGTCCCTAATAGCGTCTTTCCGTCAAGAGAGATAGGCATCGTCCTCTGAAGTGAAATAATGCATGAAATGATATTTTTGTGTTTATCGCATTAACAGGTGAAAAACCAGTGGCCGGGGAACTTTTTATTTGGTGTATACCATGCAATTTAAGAAGCATACGTTTCTCTTTTAGCATAAATGTTTATTCCACGTGATCCTGTTATTTTTGGATGCCTTCTAGATTAGAAGATTTATTTCTGGATAAACTGCGTGTGTTTTGTTAGGGTCTATTAAGTGATAACATTTTTTGGTGAAAAATGATGTTATGATTTCGACCAATTTATAGTTTATCTATAAGGTAAAGAAAACCTTTTTGATAACTCCAAAACAGCAGTTGAAATTCTCCTCCCTCATCTCGTAAGGCAGGCTGTTGTCGACTAGCATGGTCGCGAAAATGGGGCAGCAGTTAGTAGGAGTCACTCGCTGTTCTTGCTTGAGGTGATGGTTGACCTCTTGTTTCCGTATTGTGACATTTTCTACTTCTATTGGTCTTGGGGCATAAGAGCAGCTATTTCATATCCTGTAAAGTCAGTAGTTTATTTTTGACAGGGGAATGGGAACTTTCGTTCACAGGGACCAGAAAAAGGCTGATTAGTCTTTTTGAAAGAAACTTTCTAGGCTTGCTAGCATGTTATGTTAATGGTACAGCCGTAATTAGATTCTCGTTTTGCTGATTTCTGCACTTTGAAAAGATTACATGGAGTCTCAGCCGATAGTACCACTTAATTTGTCTGATCTCTCTCTCTCTCTCTCAGATTATTTTATCAAATTTTGGAGAATAGAACCTTGTGGGTTACCAATAAATTTATGGGTATTTCTTCACTGTCAGGTGGCGGAGAGAGCTCTGTTTTTGTGGAACAACGATCACATTGACAGCCTCATCAAACAAAACCGCAAGATCATTCTGCCTATCATCTTTCCTGCTTTAGAGAGAAATGCCAGACACCACTGGAATCAGGTTGTGCACAGTTTGACACTAAATGTTCGCAAAAACTTGTACGATCACGACCCGGACCTATTCAAGGCATGCCAGATCAAGTTTCAGGACGACGAAGCAAAGGAAAACGAGAGAAAAGAGAAACGTGAATCCACGTGGATACACTTGGAAGAGCACGCCGCAAAAAGGGCTGCGAGTAGTCAAGCTATTCTTGTTCCTCGAACTGGGGCAACTTAGACACAGGAGAAAGATGTACCTCCTTTCACTCCTAGTCGTCCCCCGCCTTTAAGTTGAATTATTGCTTGGGTTTCTCTTGTTCAGTGTTTTGTTTTAGTTGAGGAAATCCGTTTGATAGTAAGATTTAGCAGTTGGGCGCTACTTTTTACTTGTTCAGACATGGTTCATGACTCTGTTGCTTATATAGCAGATGAGCAGTACAAGATTGTTTACTCTTTCATCTTAGTGTGTATAAATAAGCATCTCAAAATGTTTTAACATGCAGAAATATGATGACTATCTTTGTTTGTTCTCATTTTGCATGTTTTATATACCAAGTGTTGTTAAATTATATTTTAATTAATATTTGTGTTGATAAATAGTTAAGAGTAATAAATATTTCCTCAGAAAAATAACGATAATAAAAATTTAAAAGTTCATTGTATATATCAACATAATGACAAAGCAATGTAGGAAAAAAATAAAATTACAAAAATAACAAACATAGCGAACTAAAATTGAAATTTGATAATCTATGAAACCAAAATTACTAACAGAAAAAAAAGTGCAAAATCGCAAATTTTCCTGCAAAATCATCTCTAAAGTTCTTAATTTCTATATTGGGAATTCAACCAAAGTTTTTATATTAGAAATATATAGAGAAAATCATGTGTTAATAAGATACAAATATATCTTCATTGATATGAGATATTTTGGGTAAAGTCCAAAAACAAATCTAAGAAAACTTAAGATTAAAGTGGATAATATCATACCATTATGGATATATATATGTTTCATTGCACAAGTGATATTAGAATCGTGATTAAAATTGAAGCATGTGCGAAAGAGGTTGAGACTCTCACTAAATCCGTGATGAGCTCTCAAAATACCTCCAAGTATTTCACATATGATATGCGCTCTCAACAAAATGGAAATGAGTTACTTCGATTAGAGTGTATGATCTTCCAAGTGGAGGATGGACGGATGAGCTTGAAGGGAGATCTCAACCATGAAAATAATGGTGGTTATTCGTTTGAAGAGATATTGTTAAGAATTCAGCCAAATTCCCATGTTGAAAATAAATGAAGAAGATCATTAGTTAATAAGATGAAAAGGTATCTCAGAAATCTTTTAAGTGAAATCCAAAAAAAAATTCATGAGAGTTTAAGTTCAAAATAGACCATATTATATAATCTACACATCTATACATATTATAAAAGTGTGAACCAAGGTCAAAGTTTTTCTATTGTGTATTGTAAACTTTATCCTTAGTTTGTACATGCAGGAGAAATTTAGTGAGGATATTTTTGTAAAATCAGTTATTATGATTAGGACAAAATTGTCAAACTACATTTATGCTAGATAATGATCAAGTTGCCAAGAAAGCTGAAACTCTAAAATTATTTGATTTTTATTTTCTTGTAGATGAAATGATGAATTGAACAAACTTTTTTCACAAAAAATATTAACTTGAAAAGATTGAAATACAAAAATATATTGATTTTATTTGCTTATAGATGAAGTGAAAACTTAATTTGTAGATTTTTCACAAAAAAGTTAATTTGTAGAAGATTAAAATACCAAAATTCTTTGGTTTTATTTGCTTGTAAATAAAGTGAAAATATTTTTTTCACAAAAAAATTAATTTGTATAAGGATATGATGTTAAATATATTTTATTTTACGTTAATTAAGATTAATTATTTGAAAACGAATAATTAAACTAATGAAGCCAAATAATTAAACTAATTTTTTTTTTTTTGTTTTACCAAGGTTAGTGTCATGAAGAAAGTTCGACATTTAATTACATTTACAAAATGATACAAGAATTATCAAATATAAATATAGATAATCCTAATAAATATTTCGTGGGTATTTATTCTATCTATATTTCTTTATCAAAAAGAAAGTCGACTAATATTTTTCAAAGCCTTGGTTTATTACTTAAATTTAACGATATAAGATTGCATAAATATATTTGTATTAATTTTATCTATTTTTTACTCTTTTAAAGGTTGTCCTTAGTTTGTACATACAGAAGAAAAAATTTAGTGAGGATATTTTTGTAAAATCAGTTATTATGATTATGACAAAATTGTCAAACTACATTTATGCTAGATAATGATCAAGTTGCCAAGAAAGCTGAAACTTTAAAATTATTTGATTTTTATTTTCTTGTAGATTAATTGAACAAATTTTTTTCACAAAAAGTATTAATTTGAAAAGATTGAAATACAAAAATATATTGGTTTTATTTGCTTATAGATGAAGTGAAAAGAATTTTTTCACACAAAACTTAATTTGTAGATTTTTTCACAAAAAAGTTAATTTGTAGAAAATTAAAATACCAAAATTCTTTGGTTTTATTTGCTTGTAAATAAAGTGAAAATATATTTTTCACGAAAAATTAATTTGTATAAGGATATGATGTTAAATATCTTTTATTTTACGTTAATTAAGATTAATTATTTTAAAACGAATAATTAAACTAATGAAGCCAAATAATTAAACTAATTTTCTTTTTGTTTTACCAAGGTTGGTGTCATGAAGAAAGTTCGACGTTTAATTACAATTACAAAATGATACAAGAATTATCAAATATAAATATAGATAATCCTAATAAATATTTCGTGGGTATTTATTCTATCTATATTTCTTTATCAAAAAGAAAGTCGACTAATATTTTTCAAAGCCTTTGTTTATTACTTAAATTTAACGATATAAGATTGCATAAATATATTTGTATTAATTTTATCTATTTTTTACTCTTTTAAAGGCTATAAACTATAACAATTACTTTATGAGATATTCTTGCAATTAACGGAGTATTTTTATAAGAGATATATATTGACAAAACATTTACAGCTTTTTGTAAACTTAAAAGATAAATCTTTGAATGTAAAATTTTAAAATTATGATAAATAAATTTTTATAAAAATTATTCATTAGCATTACTCACTACTTCTCCATAGATAATGTCAAAATTATTTGGTTTTTATTTACTTGTAGATAAAGTGAACAAATGTTTTTCACAAAAATAATTGTTTGAATGTGATTTATTTTATTTTGTAGATTTATAATCTTTTGAATGATTTTATATATGCAAGAAGTTTATATTTAATTTGGTGATGATGTTTTTTGTAAAATCAATTATTATGATGATGTCAAAATTGTCCATCTATGTATGTTAGGTAAGGATCAAGTAGCCAATAAGATTGAAACTCCAAAATTCTTTGGTTTTTATTTTCTTGTAGATGAATTGAACATATTTTTCCCATAAAATATTAATTTGAGAATATTGAAAACACAAATTCATTGGTTTTATTTGTTTATAGATGAAGTGAAATAATTTTTTCCCAAAACAATTAGTTTGTACAATATTGAAATACCAAAATTTTTTTGTTTTATTTGGTTATAAATATATTGAATTTTTTCCAAAAAAAAAAAACATAATTTGTGTAAGGACATGATGTTAAATATCATTTATTTTACATTAATTGAGATTATTTAATTTAAAACGACGAATTAAAATAATGATGCCAAATAATTAAATCATGTGGGTCGGTGTTATGAAGAAGGTTCGACAGTTAATTACATTTCACAAAAATGATACGAAGTATTATCGGATATAGAAGAAAGATGACCTTATAAATATTTATGATTGATAATAAGAAATGTCAAAATCATTTGGTTTTTATTTGTTTATAGATGAAGTGAACATATATTTTTCACAAAATATTAAATCGAATATGATTTGTTTTATTTTGTAAATCTATAATCTTTTGAATGAGTTTATATATGCAAGAAGTTTCTCAAGAAAAAAATTAATATATAAAAATTTAATACTTCCAATAATATAGTATGAAACATAAAAAAAAAATATGTTGATCGTAATTTTGAAGTTTTGTATTTAAATAATATATTGCATAAATCTGTTATATCACTAAGAGTTGAACACTTTTTGATAAATTAATATCATATTAATTAAATCATATTTTTCAGTTGTCTAGATGATGAAATAACCAAAATTCATTGTTTTTATTTGCTTGTAGATTAAGTTAAAAGATTTTTTTACAAAAATGAAACATAATTTGTAGAAGACTGAAATAACAAAATTCTTTGGTTTTATTTGCTTGTAGATTAAACGAAAAAAAAAATTTCCAAAAAAAAAATTAGTTTGTGTGGAGACCTGTAGAGGCATCAAATAGAGAAGAATATACATTTCTTCTCAAAATGGACAAAACGATTTAAATAATTTATAATTGAACACATTCAAAATATAAGAAAAAATTTCAACAACGAAATATTGAACGCAAAAAGATATCAGTAGATTTCGAACAACAAGAAATTAAAAATAAAAAAGACGATCATCAATTGTCTCAATTGTAAAAATATTGAAATATAAGTAATAGAAAACGAGAACAACACAAGAATAAATATTCAGAATAACTAAATTATTGCATAGAAAGATTTCCAGCATCAAAATTATTATAAAAAAAGTTTTCCAACCAAAGAATAAAAAAATACAGATATGAAAATGCAAATGATTGATGTCGACAGCACCATAAGATTTGCTAATGAAGATGATGAGAATATTGTTTTTTTCCACAAAGAAGAAAAAGCTGATGACAAAAAAAAAAAATCGTGAAAGCAATAAAAATTGAAAATATAAAAGAAGAAAACATTTGACGCAATAACTTAATTTAAGATTTAGAATATATTATCTATATCGTATTTTTATTTTTCATAAATCAGTAGCACGTGGTAAAATAAGTGGTCAACGCTATGTATTATAATTTTTTCTTCTCTCAAATTTAATTATAATTATTATTATGATATCAATTTTGTATTATATTTTCTCCAATGTCTAATTTATACAAAATTATAAGATTATTACTAATATGTTTTTCAACAATTATTAATTTATTTAGATTGCGCTTGGGTGAATTGATTTCAACTTCATGGATTAGAATTATAATTTTATTGTTAACAATGAAACAATAGATCAAATATTGAATCTACACATGACTTATTTACATATTATTATTTATATAAAGTGGAATGAATGTCAAATTACATCATTATTAATGGGTGGACTTGAAATATATCATAATTAACATGAAATACTAATATATATATACACATGAAATGAGTGAATTTGAAGTTTACGATGTCACTTCACTAAATAACAAAAATACATTTGAATGTATTGAAATCCTTCCATTCAAGAATAACCTTAGATTTATAACACAAAATTTTAAACAAATATCTTTTGCACTCATTTTATAATACTTGTTGTACAAATTATATTACATTGAATTTCCTACGGATAATGTTAAAATAACAACCAATATATCCTACTGCGATATTTACAACAATTATATCGTGATATTTTGTTATTGTCTAATGAGATTTTATATTTAATTTATCATGAGATTTTGATAAATAAAATTTTTGTATTGATTTTTTTGTGTTATAAGAATTATTGTACAAATTTGATTGTACATATAGCATACTCATTTTCTATTGACTAAAATAACATGAAAATCATTAATATATAATTTTCTGTAAATTAATATCTTCTGATCTCATTTCTTTAACAACAATTATTGACAACATAAATTTATTTTCACGTGCGTCGTACGTGTCTTTACCTAGTTATAAAAATATATGGATTCCAATGTAAGACATCATCTTTGAAAATTTACATACAAATTACTGACACAGGAAAAAATAGTGTGAAAGTTTTTTATTAACAAAAATATCTTTTATATCGAAATTAGATATTGTGATAGACCCTAATAGGATTAGGGTCTTTTGCTGCAAAAGGGGTCAAAAAATGAAGAGAAGAAATGGTTGGTAAGCCAGCCACTAGCTCAATGTCCGAATCGAGGGTTCATACTCTAAAACTTATTAGGATATTATTATATAATTATTTCTATGAATACAAGACAAGATGTAAACAAAATAAATGGAATATATAAAAAATGGCAATGACATTTACACGTCTGGTTTCTCATTATTTTACTATAAGTGTGCTAAACACATTCCAAGGATACAACTATTTGCATAACTTAATTTTCCAGTGAGTTGGATTTAGTTCCATGGAAACACAATTGACGCACAAGTAATTATAACAAAGAATTTACACTTTTTTTGATTTTATTTTTTACCAAAAAAATAATATTAAAATCATATTAAAGATTTTTGGTAAAAAAAAATGTTATGCTCCGAATGCATGTGAGCATTGCCTCGAACTTTATTAAATTTATTTACGATGAAACATAGTTTTTTTTTTCCATTAATTTTCTCATTAGTAAACAAGCAAGTTAAATTTTAAGCCGATAACCGAACCGAACTTTCTAAGTGGACTATGTTTCGATAACAGACTAAGGAATAGTTTCTAGATTATCTGCGACGTAGATACCGTGATAAAATTAAAGATATCGACTTCGAGCTCCTCGAGTTTCATCTTGAAGTCGTGATCAGCCGCTAAAATATGCAGATAGATGGAGAGACAACTGTGGTTTTAGGACAGCTTCAATTTGCATAAGTCCATGTCGAACCGGTTTATTTGTCGATCTTTAATATTAGATTGTGCATTCCATCAAATGTGACAAAGTACTCATTTTTTAATCTGCCCATTAGCTGGAAGAATCCTGGCTAGCTCCATGATAAAAGCCAGCAGCAACCCTTTTCTCTGGAAACTAATCTGCAAGAAATTCATCATTTAATTTATTCTTGTACATTACTGTAACATTCTGATTTTGGATTCTGCTTTGAACCCTTCTGTGAAAATGGGGGGACAGCCGTGTTGCGAAAAGATCGGGCTCAAACGCGGTCCATGGACTTGGGAAGAAGATCAGAAGCTTATGAACTTCATTCTTAACAATGGCATTCAATGCTGGAGGCTTGTTCCAGAGCTTGCAGGTATCCTATGTTCTTTCATTCTCTGATTTTCCCGTGGCGAATTGATCAAGATCAACAGATATTCGAATTGCAAGAAAAATTATTTTCATGTGTGAGGATCATCGATTGTCTCAGTTATGGCAAATGATGTTGGATGCAAAATGATATAACAGATGAACATAATATCAGTTGTAAAAATTATACTAGCTGTTTATGGTGAATTTCTGGTGCGCTGTCATTAAGCTACCAAATTTAAATTTCTACTTTCTAAGTAAAATGAGTGTAATGGTGAGTATGTTCGAATCAACAAAGAACGAGAGATTTATTTATTTTGAGAAAAGACAATTAAAAAGGACATTTGTTTGATTAGAAATAAATAAAATACTACAACTAATTAAGCATGCAAGAAGAAATAAACAATCAAGAATAAATAACTAATGAAATGTAAATTTCAATATTACCAAGCTCTGATCCAAGGGGATTCCACTATTCAATTGTATCAATGTTCATCGGCTAACATATTATTTATGCATGCAGTTACAAGTAATTAACTTTAGGATTATAGGAATAGCTGCTAAAATCCTTGTTGCTTTCTTAATTTAATTGACCAAACCCAGCATCTAGTCAAAACTTATTAATAATCAACTGGCCACACGCTAGTGTTCCATATTAATTAAAGATAGTATTTTCGTTTTGTGGAAACAGTTAATCTTAAAATCTAACAACCGAGATAGTTGCAGTTGATAGATCGAGTTTCGTTGATTTATTCATAGTAAATATGATATGATATCACAATACACATAATCTAGTGCTACTTAGGTACCAATCGTTCATGACAATTACGGCTCACTGAATTCATGGATAGCGATAGAAAATTATATATCGAATTAAATTGTCAGATTAATCGACATACAACTTTCATAGAATTAAATATAAATAGACAAATACTTAAACAAAACAAAAATATTAAATTATAGCGCAAAAAACATCACAGTGTTGAATCAGAAATAAAACTTAGTCTAGAGTTGTGGAAAGAAGATGAGAAATTCCATGTGTTTCTCGTTAAAGAGAGTGGAATTCTTCTTTGATTTTTTTGTGCCTCCTTGTTTTAATTTTCACGTATATTGATTAATTAGGTCCGAGGGAAAAGTCTATTAATCAATAAAAACCTAATGTTGCGAAAACAACATAAACTCTATGGACTATGATGTGAACAAGTCCTTCTCCACAAAGTTTTACTTTGAAGTTGCTTTAGCTTTGTGGCCACCATACATCAATAGAGAATTTATTGAGGAAAAAATTATTGATGTAGAGGCCTATGGAAATCAGGATCTGACTGTTTCTTCAAAGATCGAGTAATGTTTGCTATTGTGAGAATTGTACTCCTTATGCTAGAAGACTTGTTCTGATATTTTACTACAATCTCCTATCCAGTGTTGGAGATGAAATATCGGTGAAGTTTGGCAGGGTGTTTGTCCGTGAGAGGATTTTCAGCTTTAATCCCGAAGTGATAAATTCTTTCTATAACACCCATACTAGAGAATAATACTGGAAAGTTACACCTGATTTCAATGTCAATGTTGATGTTCTCACTGGCAGACTAATCAAAGTTTTTCCAGATCATCCCGAAAGGTTGTCTGCTGCAAACTCGACTTCGTTGTATTATGTTGTGCATAAGACTGCAATAAAAAATTGGACTCCCTCAACCAACAATAAAGTGGCTACTAAACCACATGTCATTATATTGTTTTCTACATGATTGGTATAGGTAGTACTGCATTCAGTTTTGGCCAGATGGTATTCAATATTGTACTGCAGTTGATTCAAATCCATCAAATTATCTTTTCCCTCTTTGATCTATGGGATTTTGGAATCCCAATGATTTCTCAAGGATATAGATGAAGAACTGTCTGATGTAGGTGATCAACTGAAGATTGCACATGTATATTTCAAGGGAAACATGAAGGTTGATCTTCCTTTGTTTGAGCCTGGTGTTGCCCAGGATGTTGGCAACAGAGGTGCTTCAACATCTAGAATCAAACCAGCTGAAGCTAAATCAATTTCGAGGGAAAAACCTTCTGAGTATGTTATGCTCTCTACCTCTCATATCCAAGCTCAGATGGATTTTGGCCGATAACAAATTCAGACCGTACGAGAGGTTATTAAGTTCTATGAAGCTCAAGTGGCTGAGTATGAGTTGTTGTTAGAAGTTGGTGTTCATTCCTTTGCTGAACAAAAAATGGGAGCATAATTCGAAGTTGTTGCTGAAGCAAAAATGGATAAGTCTCGTGTTGAACTTGATGATGATGATCATCAAGATATTGTTGGAGATGCTCCGTAAATTGTTTGATTTTCTTTTATTGTGTTATCTCTAAATTTTAAATTTCGTTTGATTTAGTTATCTTGTTCCGTTAATAATTATATTTCTGAGTGTTCTAGTGTAAATGTTACAACACATATTTGACAATATTGTACTAAATTCACAGAGAGATAATTATCTAACTCAAAGGAAGTTATTATGCATGCAAAGATAATGCATATAAGAAAGATAATGTCATTTTTGGATGTTTTGTTCAGAAAGGACCAAAGGAGATGATTGAAATGAATATTATTTTTAATTAATTTTTTTCTTGTTGTAATATTGGTATATTAAAATATAGAGTTTTGCCTTCTAGACTAATAAAATTTTCTATAATATTGATATTTTCCTTGTTCGATAATATTGTGATATTATTGATATTTATGATAAGATCTCTAAATATTATACTATTGTTCAAAAGAGTTTATTTCTCAATGAAATTCTTGTTTCTACTTGTGAAGAATTCTACACAAGGAATAAACTCTAGGGCAAAAATGAAGTTTATAAATAAGAGAGATCATTGCTGCTGCTCAGACGGTGGTTTTGAGAGTAGAAAGAAAAGCAAATAATTATATTAGTGAGGATTTTGCATGGTCGACTAACACTATTTGTTGTGTTGGCGTGAAGTGTTGGAGACATTCGAAGACAACACTTGTGTAAAGTATTGGTTGAGAAGTTATTTGTGACTCCATATTTCGACAATTGATTCGTTCCATCCATGGTTTTGTTTTTGTTTATTTGGAATGCAATTTACTTCATTGAATTGTTAAGAAATATCGTTGTTCGTAGTTTCACTAGTATTATTTTGTAAACTATTTACAAATTTCTAGTGAATATTTTGCTCGAGACACCGCACAAGTTTTTATATTTGTAAATGATTTATTTTGTCTTATTTTAGTCATTAAAGTTTATATGTGTGTTTAATTAATATATTCCGCTGCATGTTGTAAATACGTGTTACAACACCTACACACAACACTTAAAATATGATACACACAATCTCAATATTTTATGTACTTTAATGTTAAACAATCACTTTCATACTCAACAAATTCAATTTTGTAGCAAGTTAAAAGTGTTTTTGTATATGATGCCATCTGGGATTTGTAGCAGGTGGTCGAAGATATAACGAAATAAAGAACCATTGGAACACAAGGATCAAGAAGAAAATGAAGCTGTTGGGATTAGACCCCTTGACTCATAAGCGAATCGAGCCGGCTTCGGATTCGGAGAGTAAAGAAAATCAACACGGATTGGAAGTTCAAGAAATTGTTTCATCTTCTAAAGATGGTCAGATGTGGCAAAAAGCAGAAGATGATGAGTCTTGCATCAAGAATTTGATGATGGGAGGTTCTGTTGTGGTTCAAAATACTGAATCTTTGGGGATTGGTTAATGGATCCTTTCCAGAATTGGGTTGATAATCCCTTTTTATGGGATAGTTTCAACCATTTTGAATATAGGTTTCCATGAGATTGAGCTGCAAAGATTCATTTTAAACCATACACTAGTATTTCACCCATGCGATGCACATAGTGCTATTTTATATAAATAATGATTAAAATTAGTAAATATTAGTGTTTGAATAATTATTTAAAATTATTGATTTAATATAATGAATATATTTAAATTTTAAATATTATTATCAAAAATTATTATATCAAAATATTAATATCATTTGAAATAACGCTCAAATGATGATAACAATATTTTATCGTTAAATTGACTTATTATCATGGTTTAGTGGAACTGCTATAAATAAAAAGAATACAAAAATATTTAAAAAATCTTATATTATTTTGTTTATCAAAATTTTAAAGAATAAATAAACATTTTTAGAAAATTCAAATTTTTTGAGTTTTCAAAAAAAAAAAATCAACTTTTTTTTCATTTATTATATTAATAAATTTTGACTAAAAAATTAATTATTTTTCGGACATGTTAAAAATATTTATATTAAATTTCTATTAACAACAATTTACGGACACTCTTTTAAAAAAATTGAAAAACATAATATTATATAAAAGCTTTTATATTTTATTTAGTATAATAGAGAGTAGTAAACATAAATTCTATAAAAGTAACACACAACTTAAAACCATAATCGAAATTAAATAGAATAATATAATCAATGCAAACACGTAAATGTAGTTTATAATTTCAAAAAACATCAAATTTAAATTTGAATTTTAAAAAATGAATTGAAAACAATTCACATTCAATTACATATTTATTTTCTATGTGTTTCAAATATTAATGCGGTGTGTGAATACATTAATAATGATATTTTTTTTATAACATATTATTTTTGACGAAAAACTTTCCAGATATGGAAAAAACTTTGTTTATAAATATGTGTGCGCGCATGTGAATCATATAAAATAGAGGAAATATAAATAATATACTTAAATCAAAAAATAAAATGTATGGAAAAATAATAATAAAATTTTGATAATGAAAAATACATTTTAAACTTGAATTTATGTTGTTTTCGTATGCATGTAGATCGTATCGATGAACTAATCAAGGTTTAAAAGCTAAATGTATTTTTGAATGATTTAAAAGTAATTTATGTTGTCAATTGAGTTCAGTTCCAATTTGAATAAAGAACATAAAAAACACATAAATCATATATTGCATTTAAATTGATATAGAAATGAATTAAATTCAAATTTAAACTAATAAAAAAATTGATATAATCAATTCAAACAATAATTGAAGTTTATATTTTCGAATTTCTTCAATTTACATTTGAATTTTTTTAAAAGAAACTATATAATTCTTTATTACAAAAATATCAATAAAAATCGCATAAAATTAAATGTTTGCAATTATTTATTGTAGTTCACCTATTTCGAAATTAATGATATCTTTATTTTTTTAGAATTATCATTTTTAAAATTAATTGTTTTCAATCAAATTATATTCAGCACAACCTCGTTGGTATGAACCGTGTGATGAAACCAAGATATTAAATCATGTGATGGAACCGATGTTAAATCTTTGAATGCTATTTATTTTTTCAATATATTTATATTTAATTTTAAAATTAAAAGTGAAATTTATATATTCAAGAAATTCAATTTTAAAACTTAAATTTGAAAAAGAATTTGATATGTTTTTAGACAATTTTATTAATTTTCATATTTTAATTAATTATATATTAATTATCAATTATCAAATATTTCAAATTGTGTTATCCAATAGGCATGAGAACTTTGAAAAGAAATTTTGAAAAGACAACTCATTTTATTATTATTGAAAATTGTAATATTATTAAATATATTAGGAAATAATTTTTCTTTCTTTTATTTCCTAATTTAGTAAAGAATTTGACGAGAACTTACTAAATATAGCATACTTGTAAGGCCCGAGATGTTAACATTTTAACCCGAGATTATTTAATTTACGAATTTTGGAATGATGAATTAAATTCCACGATTTTTGTAATTAATTAGGATTGAAATTGAATTAAAAAGAGTTATGAGGACCAAATTGCAAATAGTGAAGACTTCAAGAGCTAAAGTGCAATTATGGGATTTTAGTTGGACACTTGTCCTTGCCATGTATTTGGATATAATTTCTTTATTTCACTGATAATGGCAGCAAAGGAAACCGAAAGTTTCCATCGAAATTCCTCAAAGTTTCTTCATATACTAGAATTGTGATTTTGGAAGATCCGGCCTTCAGATTTTCGATCCGAGCACAGTTCTGTGATCCTCTCGTCAATAGCTTCAAAAGGACGTAAGTTTTATTATGTTTTATCATGTTTCGAAAATTTGAGATGGGAGGAATTATAATTTGATCATTAGTATGTGTTCTGGGAATACTAGACATCGTAGAATCGAAGTCAGATCGAAGAACAAGTTGATTATGAAATTGTTATGATTTTCTGATTATATTACTTGGAAATTGAACAGATTTGGATTATTGA